>NC_139960.1:4011814-4059314 GCF_963454915.1 Gymnoscopelus microlampas
CTGATGACTGCTGGCATAGAGGGAAATGATGGGTGAAATATTTGTATATCGTTTTGTTTGTAAACACAGGGCTAAGTTACATTGTATGCCTTTAACTATACTGTGTTTACTGCTGTTAGTGAGGCCGTAGGGGAGACACTTGACTCAAGCTATCTCCAGGGAACGGAATTACCCTGAACAACGTTATTGCAGACATGCGTATGTTATGCAGGCATGCATGGCGCGCACACACACACACACACACACACACACACACACACACACACACACACACACACTACAATAGCCACCGACGGAATACATTCCCCGGTGGACTTGGTGTAGACTGGAGAGAAAATTAATGAGTCTCATTACACACAGTGATAGATGTTATTCCTGGTTATTCCAAGTTATTCCTGGCTTTTCACGGTTAAGCCTGTGTGTGCTGCGTGAATCTTGGCAGCGACAGACATGTATCAATTACCGTAATTTTCGCACTATAAGCCGCACCTGAATATAAGCCGCAGCAGCTAAATTGAATGATTTGTACATATATAAGCCGCACTGGACTATAAGCCGCGGGTGTAAAATCCCTAGATTTAGGAGGTCCCCTAGTGGCCGTTAGCTATAAAAAATCCATAGATAAGCCGCACCGTTATATAAGCCGCAGGGTCGAAAAATGGGAAAAAAGTCACGGCTTATAGTCCGAAATTTACGGTATATAATCTCTAGTCAATTTTACACTTTGTCCGCAAAGGCTCTGGTCATTGCATGGCAGATCTGTTTTCCAGATGCCATAATACAATATTGTGGGACTTAGTTCTTCGTTAATCTGTTATAAGAAGAAGAGGAAAAATAGTCAACAGAATCCCACAAAGCTCTAAAGCGGTTGGAACGCGTCTGCTGTTGTGTGCTGTTGTATCTTCTTTCCCTTATAACCACTTGAACCCCAGCGTCCATATTCTGCGGAGAACCCTAGCCAAAAATAGCAGCTCTACAAGCTGTGTGAGTGTGAGAGCTTGTAGATCAGAAGAGATTTGGTGTAGATGGAAATAGTGGTCAAAGTGCAGTCGTGTGTGTCAAGTCCAGTTCTCTCAAGAGACCTGGAACTGTCTCATTTTTAGATTTGAGCTAAAAAGCATTATTTTACACTTTAGGCTATTCAAAAATAGCAGATATACAAGCTCATAGCGCGGCACCGAGTGCCGCGCTACGAGCTTGTAGATCTGCTATTTTTGAAAAATCGTGAAAATGTGTGCAAATCTTTGAATATATATATTTTTAAAGCGGACATTTTTAACTCAAATCTTTGCTTCTGGGGGTCCCTGGAACAACATATTTTGATGGGGGTCCGCGGCCAAATACATATCATTTTGGGGGTCCTTGACATGAAAAAGATTGAGCACCACTGATATAGAAACAAACGTTTTTCAGAAAACTGTTGAGATTTAGGAGACATGTAGAATCGGCTTCAGGTCTCAATGGGTTAAGACTGCAGGGGTTTAAGTGGTTAAAAGACCTGGCATTGACCCAACAGGCATGAAGAAACGGGCTGCAACTATTGATTGGGTTAATCGAATAACCTTGAAGCGAATGTTTTTATAACAACGAATCGACGTGAAAAGTGATTTTCTAATTGACTAAATCTATTAGTCTGATTTACCACTTAGCCCTATTGTATGATCCCAACGCTGTCGTGCAAAAAAAAATAGAAAATGGCCTAGCTACAAGTTAGATCTTCTATTTTGGCTACTTTTGACAGAATAAATTGTGCTAAAAACAGAAAGCATCCCCCCAAATCTATTAAAATTGATACATTGATTGATAAAATGTTTATAAATCGATTAGTTTGATTAACTCTTGCACCCTTACTGATTTCCTCAGTTTTAAATTGTGCACCGTCTCCAGTGGGCTACAGAATATCGTCTCTGTCCGGCAGAAACCTCTTAAAAAAGTAGTGAAAATAGCCGATCTACAAGCCCACAACACGTCGCATTGTGAGCTTGTAGATCGGCTATTTTCACTTCTTTAAAATGTATTTTTTTTTAGATGATAATAAATAATAATAAAAAAGGAACGTTTTTTGAACATACAAGGTTTCCACTAGACAGAGACGGTGTGCATAATGGTGCCATGCAGCCAGACGGGCCAACCTGTTATTCTGCTAACATTCACACTGTGTCTCGCCGTTAAAGGCTGATTTATGCTTAGTTGCACGGAGGTGTCGCGCACTGAAAATAGCCGATCTACAAGTGGGTGGCCGACCCACCGGAGTTGCCTCTGTGCTAAGGTTGCGTCGATGCTGGTCAGTGCGTCAGTGTGTGGGACACGGTCCTGCCAGGTGATGCCAAGGATGCGTTGGAGCGAGGCATCTGATGTTAAATGCATCAAGGAGTCTGATGTGACGCCGATAGACAGTCCAGGCTTATGACCCATATACAGTAGCAGACAGTGTAGACGTGCACGCTGCCCTGCAGGCTGCCACTTTCCTTGGTGTTCTTAGGTGGTTGTTTTCAAACACACGAGAGAGAGAGAGCGCAGTCTGTCTGCCAAAGGCATAGGAGGAGACTTGCTTGATACAGGGCCTGGATGATGTCATCCATTTGGCAGGAGGAGGTGTCGATATGCTGCCGAGATATTAGCTGAACCGCTGGACGACCTTGAGGGGTGTGCCGCTGATGTTGAACACGGGGGGGTGGGGGGGGGGGGGGGGGGGGTGGAGATCTCTCTTGCGTCATGATGATCTGTGTTTTGTAGATGTTGTTGATCATAAGACCTAGCCTGAGTGGTAAACAACAGAAGACATGATGTCCTCCAGAGCAAGTTGCATGGCAGCTGGGCTGTGGAGCAGTGGTGGAAAAAGTACTCAAATTCTTTACTTAAGTAAAAGTACCAATACTGCAATATACAAATACTCTGTTACAAGTAAAAGTCCAGAATTAAAAATATATTTGAGTAAAAGTACAAAAGTATTGGCATCAAAATGCACTTAAAGTACCAAAAGTAAAAGTACTAAATATTTGAAAATAGCAGATCTACAAGCTCACAACTGTGAGCTTGTAGATCGGCTATTTTCAAATAGCCTATGTATAAAATAGGGTTAAAGTGGTTAATGTATGTTTCATTATATCATAATTTATATCTGAAAAGTAACTAGTAACTAAAGTTTTCAAGTAAATGTAGTGGAGTAAAAGTACAATGTTTGCCTCTGAGATGTAGTGGAGTAGAAGTAAAAGTACTGGCAATTTGAAATACTCAAGTAAAGTACAAATACCTCAAAATTGTACTTAAGTACTGCACTTAAGTAAATGTACTTAGTTACTTTCCACCACTGCTGTGGAGTGTGGACCAGGAGAGCGCAGTTATCTGCATATTGTAGCTTGTGGATGTTGCTGACCACACACACACACACACACACACACACACACACACACACACACACACACACACACACACACACACACACACACACACACACACACACACACAGGCATGCATGCATTAGCCTATATAGGGACAAAAACACATACAGCACACATGCACACCTATGTGACCTAGATTACGAGGAGGAGAGGTGTGTGTGTGCATTGTTGTGCCTTAAGTTACGGTTACCTTGATGTGACACCTGACACTATATGACTCACAGCACGCCCTGTCTGTCTGTCTGTCTGTCTGTCTGTCTGTCTGTCTGTGTCTGTCTCATTCTTTCTTTCTCTCAATTCAGTTCAATTCAGAGGGGCTTTATTGGCATGAGGAAACATGACGTTTACATTGCCAAAGCAAATGTAAAATGAACCAGACAATCAAAACTAACACATGTACTGTGTATACTATCTAAAGGGAATAAAGACATGTGTAAGCATAGCAGTTGCATTACAACTCTGAAGAAATTGCTTACAAAACCGTAAGAATTGTACATTCGCTGTCAGAAAAATAAAATTATATTAATATATATATATATATATATACACACACACACACACACACACACAGACACACACACACACACACACAGACACACAGACACAGACACACACACACACACACACACACACACACACACACACACACACACACACACACACACACACACACACACACACACACACCCACATGGGTGGTTAAAGGTAAATTAGGTAATATATATATACACACACACACACACACACACACACACACACACACACACACACACACACACACACACACACACACACACACACACACACACATGGGTGGTTAAAGGTAAATTAGGTAATATATATATACACAGACACACAGACAGACAGACAGACAGACAGACAGACAGACAGACAGGCAGGCACTGTGTTGGATTTACAATCACATTATTTGCTAGGATCTGAGTATTTGTCACAAGAGTCACACTATTTCCCCAGGTGAGAAACCATCCGAAGGTATAAATTAACCCATTGAGACCTGAAGCCGATTCTACATGTCTCCTAAATCTCAACTTCTGAAAAAACGTATGTTTCTATATCAGTGGTGCTCAATCTTTTTCATGTCAAGGACCCCCAAAATTATATGTATTTGGCCGCGGACCCCCATCAAAATATTTTGTTCCAGGGACCCCCCAGAAGCAAAGATTTGAGTTAAAAATGTTCGCTTTAAAAATATATATATTCAAAGATTTGCACACATTTTCAAGATTTTTCAAAAATAGCAGATCTACAAGCTCGTAGTGCGGCACTCGGTGCCGCGCTACGAGCTTGTATATCTGCTATTTTTGAATAGCCCAAAGTGTAAAATAATGCTTTTTTTAGCTCAAATCAAAATATGACACAAGTTCCAGGTCTCAATGGGTTGATATATCATTTAATCAAATCACTCAAGTATAGTAGAATTGGGACAGTAGAAAATAGATGATCTAGAAGCTGACGTCGTGTCGCAGCGCGTGGTGGTGACATTGCAGATCTGCTATTTTTTGGGTTACGGTAAAAAAAAAAAATGGCCAAAAAGAATTGCATTGATTAATTCACCGTCCTAAAAATGTTGATGTCAAAGTCACTTAGTGTGTGTTGCTGTGTGGTTAAAGGTAAAGCTCAGCACACATGAACTAACAGCTGTTATCTTCTCTTTCTCTTCCATGTGCCGCGCTCCTTCCTTCATTCCGCTCTGCTTCAATAGGTAAGAGCATTGTATTTGTATTTGTTTCTTTTGCAGGAATCCATGGTGTTAGTTTGTTTTAATGGTGTGTGTGTGTGTGTGGTGCCAAATGGATGTTGTCTGTTTGTTTGTTGCTGAGAGACTTGAGGCCAGAACTCGCCCGTCTGTGGAGAGAGTGTGGTCTAGTGCCAGAGGTCGTGTGGACGGGCTCTTTGGTTTTTAACCCATTAAGACCTGGAACTGTGTCATTTTTAGATTTGAGCTAAAAAAGCATTATTTTACACTTTGGGCTATTCAAAAATAGCAGATAGACAAGCTCGTAGCGCGGCACCGAGTGCCGCGCTACGAGCTTGTAGATCTGCTATTTTTGAAACATCGTGAAAACGTGTGCAAATCTTTGAATATATATATTTTTAAAGTGAACATTTTTAACTCAAATCTTTGCTTTTGGGGTCCCTGGAACAACATATTTTGATGGAGGTCCGCGGCCAAATACATATAATGTTGGGGGTCCTTGACATGAAAAAGATTGAGCACCACTGATATAGAAACAAACGTTTTTCAGAAAACTGTCGGGATTTAGGAGACGTGTAGAATCGGCTTCAGGTCTCAATGGGTTAGATCAAGCCACACGTGGGGAAGCGCTCACAGTATGTGACTTCTCTTTGTGTGTGTGTGTGTGTGTGTGTGTGTGTGTGTGTGTGTGTGTGTGTGCGTGCGTGCGTGCGTACGATGACACGGTAGATAACAGCTTTGTCACTGATATTGTGATAAAGCAAACAGATTAGTGTGTGCAGGTGTCAGGCAATATCTCATCCACTGTAAAAGTATGAAGGCGTGCGAGTTTGCAAATAAGTCCTGCGCTGAAGGAGAGAGAGCAGGTAATGGTCTTTTTCCTGAAAGGGTTGCAGGTCAGGGATATAATGACAACAACTAGTTAGTAAATTAGTATTAGCACTTTAAACGAACATCCTGTTCATGAGCATTAATCAACAGTTAATAAGGCACGCGTAGGTCCTTATAAGATGCTTACTATTTCGTTAATAAGACTTAAGTCTTAACAGTAGCCTGGTAAACATGTTTACCGTTAGATTACAAGACATTTGTAACCGGTTATAAGACACTCAGTTAAGAACAAGTCTTATAATTATCTTCAAGTTGTTTATAATAGCATTACAAACATGCATTCATTCTCACTAACTTACTTTAGAACACTAGGTCAGTGTTCAACCTTTACTAAGCTGTTTTGTTGCTTTCTAGTCCATTGTTACGTCTTGAAACGCCCCTCCAGGACAGGCATTCAGACGCGGCTCCTACAGTAGACTTGTAGCTCTGTTCTGAACCGATAGGCTCTATGCACAGCGGCCATATTGGAAAGAAATTGGGCCTCTTCCTTACTTCCTTCACAGGTGTTACCAATGACACTAATGAAGGCTCTGTTCCATTCTGGTCAGGGTGCTGATATCGTGCATGTTGGCTCACTAGAAACACTCCATTTTGGTTCCCAAATGGCCCCTTATGGTGGGTGTGTAACTCTGAGAGTGTACAAATGGAACCAAATGGACCCGTAAGGGTCCATTTGGTTCCATTTGTACACTCTCAGAGTTATGGGGGTCCTTGAAAATAAGAGACAACTATGCCACACTAAATGGAACAGAGCCTTAATTAGTATCATTGGTAACACCTGTGAAGGAAGTAAGGAAGGGGCCCCATTCATTCCCAATATGGCTGCTGTGCATAGAGCCTATTGTGAATATTGGCTCACTGGAAACACTCTGCTACACTGGTGGGTATCAAAGTGTGGTCCAGGGACCCTTGTGGTTCCTTGAGGGGGTTCCAAATGGCCCCTTATGGGTGTTTTAACTGTGTGTACAAATGGTTACGGGTCCATTTGGTTCCATTTGTACACTCTCAGAGCTATGGGGGTCCTTGACATTAAAAAGGTTTGAGAACTACACTACCTGGAACAGAGCCTTCATTAGTATCACCTGTGAGTGAAGGGCCCAATTTCGGCCCAATTTCTTGCCAATACGGCTGCTGTGCATAGAGCCTTCTTGTTTTGCCGCCAGGGACCCCGTCGCGACTTCATGCCCATGCTGACGTTGACCCCGAGTAGGGTTCGAACCCACAACCTTCCGAAAAATCAAAGGCCTATGCCCTAACCGCTACACTAGGGCACTAAAACACAATTTATTATGCATTTATTGGGGTGACAGACGCTGAGTGTGAAAAGCCAAACGGGGGGTAAATAAAACATGCCTTTATTTAGAGGGTTTGCAAGCAGCAGGTTGTCCGAGCCAGTTGGCTTGTGATTAACCCTGGCACTGAACTGGTTGACGGTGCTTCTGATAAGCGGCCGTCGTTGTTCTCTGTGATTTGATCAGCGGACTGAGGCGGGTCGGGGCTCTGAAGTGATAAGCGAGCGATTGGGGACGTTGTCCTGTCCCCCTTTGTTTGTTATGTCTGCCAACCTCTTTGCCAGAATGTCCCCACAAAGCATAGTAGAATTTGGGAAGATCCTAACCTGGTCCTAACAAGAGAAATGATAGTTTTATGGTTAAAGAACTGATTTGGGGAGGTTAGGCTTACAATTGCAAAAATCAGGTTGGGGTTATGCCTAGATAGAGGTTATTAGATAAATTAGTTATGGTTTAAGGCAGTGGTTCTCAAACTTTTTCATGTCAAGGACCCCCAAATTGACACTTATTAGCCCGCGGACCCCCATATGAAAAGATAATTCAGGGACCCCCGTAAGAGAAGATACTGCTGTAGCAACGATTCTCAATCATTGTAATTTAAGGACCCCCCAGTTTGTGGTGCATTAGGCTACAGACCCCCATTTAATGGCATTTCTATCTCTGGGACCCCAATTCATATTGTAACATCAATGTTAATTTAACTCTGAGAGTGTACAAATGGAATCAAATGGACCCGTATAGGGTCCATTTGATTCCATTTGTACACTCTCAGAGTTACAGACCCATAAGGGTCCATTTAGTTCCTATAAATCATTTAGCTGGGGACCCCCTGGTATCCCCTCAAGTACCCCTGGGGGTCCCCGGACCCCACTTTGAGAAGCAATGGTTTAAGGTTGGCGTTATGCCTGATGTAGTTGTAGTTGCGCGCCGGTGTCGCGCACAGAAAATAACCGACTGAGCTTGTAGATCAGCTATTTTTGGCTTTCAGTTTAGGGTTAGGCAATACATTTATAAAAAATGGCAAGTGTGTTTTGGGCCATAGAGGTATAATATAACTAGAGGGCGGACTGCCCCGCCCCCCAGCTATTCATTTCAACGCAATTGCTCAGTGGCGTTTTGAAGCACCCGGAAGTAAGAAATATTGGTTCCATATTGGTTCCATGAGTCCATTCCATTGGTTCCATGGGGTCGTGACGCGTCGTGAGCATGCGCACAAACGGGAGATGCAACGCGCAGAAGCATTTTAAGTGCATTCTCAGGTTTGACCACCAGGCTTGGCCGCTTCACTGTTCTACCGTGGTTCTGGGGGGCTTGGTTTGGGCTCTGAAGTGATAAGCGAGCAGCGGGGGACATGTTCCTGTCCCGCTTGCAATCTCTGCCAACCTCTTTGCTCCTCACTTTGTTTTATTATCCTCACACAAAGTACTCAACCCCTGTACTTGAATCAGAGTATAAATACTCCTGGTTAAATATGTGACTCGACTACAAGTGAAAGTTGCTCTGTCAAATTTGTACTTGAGTTAAAGTACCTGGAGTACTGGCTTTTAAAAAAATACTCAAGTACAGGAAAAAGCACCAATTATAGCAGATCTGCAAGCTCACAAGGCATATTGCATCGCGATGAGATGTGAGATCTGCTATTTTCACTACATTTGAAATAGAGCTTAAGTGGTTCATTCATAATGTACTTTTCCCCTTCCCACAGATATGAAAAAGTAGCAGTAGTACTCAGGGACGTGCACAGATAGACTCTAGGTGGTGCTAGAGCACCTGCCCTTTGCCCTCTTGACCAGAAGTGCCCTTTTGAAAACAAGTAAGAAGCGCGAACGCTGGAAGCGAACGCAGTTCTATATTTCAGCCACACTGTAGTAGTGAACTCTGGCGCACTCTAGCGGCTGGACACAGGTAGTGCAGCTGCTATATTTCAGTCACGGAGTTTTGAGTCACATGGGGGCACGAGCCAATGAGAGCGTGAGTCACATGGGGGCGCGGCTGCACACATACTGCACACAGACAGACACACAAGCCGAGCCGAGTTACATAGTAGTAGGCTCCACTTGGGCGGAGTCGCGGCTTCGCCGCGCCTCCTTCCGCGTTCGCAAAAAGATTTTTTTTTTTTTTTTTTCAGTTTACAGCAGGGGTCTTCAACAGGGGGTCCGGGACCCCTAGGGGGTCCTCAGAGTTACTACAGGGGGTCTGCCAATTCTTTATGTGATATGATTTTTCTTTTTACCATAACCACTCGAAACCTAGCATTCCTTTTCTGAGGAGAACTTTAGCCAAAAATAGCAGATCTACAAGCCCACAACGCCTCGCAGCGCGAGGCGTTGTGGGCTTGTAGATCTGCTATTTTTGGCAAAGAGTTATAGGTGTAGAGGGAAAAAAAGAGCAGACCAAGTCAACAGAAAAAAGTATAATTTACTTGAGCACCTGCCCCTCAAAATGTCTGTGCACGCCACTGGTAGTACTCAACTAAAAACACAGACAGATTTAAGGCCATAGACGGGTAAACAGACGGAGGATGGAGAAAGTTATGTTGGAGAGAGGGGATGAAACGGGGACAAAATAGGGCAAGGCTGAGGTATTTTTACAAGCAGTATTTGGATGAGAGACAAGAGAGACTTGGATAAGAGCCAAGGCAGTCTCTCTCCTCTCCTCTCCTCTCCTCTCCTCATCTCTCCTCTCACCCACCCCAGCGTTCCTTTCCTAGAAAGCGCCGTATCTTTAACCTTCCAGGAGGCGTCAATCTGGGGCTTCGCGTCAAACAAAACCAACCTCCAGCCTCCAGGTTATGATGAAAATAAAAGAAAAACAGCCACCACCAATTTAAATACCCACACGTTGACTTGTGGAAAATGCACTCCTCGGTTAACGAGGCGCCCCCCCCCCCCTAACAGCGCGAGACGCGAAAAAAAAAGTATGGCTGAGCAGTCATAACTGTGCTGTGGGGAGTAAACGGTAGTAGGAGTGGTATTTCGTCGCTGTCCCGCGGAAACCTTGTGCTCTAATGTCCCAAAAACTGTTACTTTTCAGGAAATGTAAAGAAATCTAACGTGTTCCAGTGGATCCAACACACTCTAAACTCTTTCACTTTTTCAAAGTTTGAAAAAAGAAATAGCACGTACGGCTATTTTTGTTACTTTTGTGAGACGTTGTGGCACGAAGAAGTAGGGCATTCATTTACGACAAACCGATAAAAAGTTGAATCACGGAGATACAAGGTTTCCGGCCCCGACAGCGCTGAATGGAAGCAGTATTTCAAAATGAAACTTTACAGTTTCACCTCATTTCACCGCGTCGTTTAGGCGACGGATTGAACTTGTTTATCCCTCCCGACTTTTAACCCATTCAATCCGGGAACGCATCTGTGTAATTGAAATTTTTTAGCGACAACCGTTGTTTTATACTTTGGCTATTCAAAAATAGCAGATTTACAAGTTCATAGCGCGGCACCGAGTGCCGCGCTATGAACTTGTAGATCTGCTATTTTTTGAGAAATCTTGAAAATGTGTGCAAATCTTTGAATATGTAGATTTTCTAAAGCGAACATTTGTAACTCAAATCTTTGCTTCTGGGGGTCCCTGGAACGCAATATTTTGAAATGGGGGTCGGCGGCCAAATACATACAGTAGCATTTTGGGGGTCCTTGACATGAAAAAGTTTGAGCACCACTGATTTGGCAACAATAGTTTTTCAGAAACCATTTTTTTAGGATTTTGAAGACATTTGTAGACGCGTATCCCGGATTGAATGGGTTAAGCAGCCATTAGACTCCGGGCCTGACACCACGCACAGGTTTTACCACTGTCTAATTAGCACTCGTTAAGTGTCCTCTGTGAAGATGGCCGACTGTGATTGGAGGCGAGCTAAACGACTTGGCCGGCTGATCCTCAATAATCACTGCCAATTGATCGGGAACATAGTTATTACTCTCTCTCTCTATCGTCGCTGTCCGGGTGGAAAGCTCGTATGTCCAAAAACTGCAACTTTTCACTTTCACTTAAAAACAGCAAAGCGCTATTTTCACTACTTTTGTGCGTCAGTCTTGTATGGGGCGGCAATAGGCTCTATATGCACAGCAGCCATATTATCACTTCCTTCACAGGTGTTACCAATGATACTTATGAAGGCTCTGTTCCATTTAGAGTAGCACAGTAGTTCTCAGATTTTTCATTTCCACGACCCCCATAACTCTGAGAGTGTACAAAAGGAACCAAATGGACCCTTACGGGTCCATTTGGTTCCATTTGTACACTCTCAGAGTTACACACCCGTAAGGGGCCATTTGGAAGCCCATGAGGGTCCCTGGACCCAAATTTGAGACCCACTGGTGTAGCAGAGGGTTTCCAGTGAGCCAACATGCACAATATCAGCACCCGCCCTGACTCTTGTTCGACCAGAATGGAACAGAGCCTTCATTAGCATCATTGGTAACACCTGTGAATGTCTTCACAATAATATGGCTGCTGTGCTGTGCATAGAGTCTATATAGCTGAGTGGTTAGTGAGCCCGCCTGGGTAGCCAGAGCCCCTGGTTGTCCAAGGTATGATTCCAGGCACAGGCCAGTAATGTGTCGATGTGTGTCCCTGAGCAAGTCTCTTAACCCCTAATTATTCCCCGGGCGCCGGCAGGAGACGAATTTCACCTATATACATATAATGTGACAAAAGACTATCCTATTCTGTGATGAAGAAGGGCGTTCATTTTATAATTAGGTTGTTTTATGGTTTAAAATTACTTCTTGAGTTAGGTATACAATTATTAAAAGATTCAGTGTGGGGTTAGGATGAGACATTCAGAGGTTAGGTTTGTGATGACGGTGGCAGTTAGTATATGCCTGATTGATATTGGTTGTTGATGTCCTCACAAGTATAGTAATACAAAGTGTGTGTGTGTGTGTGTGTGTGTGTGTGTGTGCGTGTGCGTGTGTGCCTTAGTCAGGGCGGAGAAACACACAGCTCTATTGAGTGAGTACAGTAACGGACATGTCATCACCTGCCGCGATGGGAAAACTAGTTTGTCTTGGATTGCCAGCGAACTATGAGTGTGTGTGTTTGCGTGCGTGTGTTAACGCACGAAAATGAGGTGTGTGCAGGCAATTCTACGAGTCATGTGATCTATTTTATTCTTACCCTTTTGTACTGACGAGGACTAAATATTTGCGTGTGTGTGTGTCTGTGTGTGTGTGTGTGTGTGTGTGTGTGTGTCTGTGTGTGTGTGTGTGTGTGTGTGTTAGCCCGCCGTCTCCTGACAGGATTAAAACCAAGCGTTGCCCTTTTGAACCCTGGCTGCTCTGAGGCACTTTCTCTGCACACTGCAGGATGAGTCCTTAAGCCACGAGCGCCTTTTTTAAATCCCGTCGCCGACGGGTGGAAACCTTGGCTTGTACGTCCAAAACCATTTCCTTTTCCATTATCATTTTAATAACCTTTTAAACTAGCGAAAATAGCCGTCTTACACGCTTGTAGATCGTCTATTGTCGCCGCTTTTGTGCGACACTCTTGTTTGATGAAGTAGGGCGTTAATCCTGGAAAAATCATAAAAGGCTGCAGGGACGTGCACAGATAGACTCTAGGTGGTGCTAGAGAGCCTGCCCTTTGCCCTCTTGACCAGAAGTGCCCTTTTGAAAGAAAAAAAAAGTTTTTTTTTTACAGCAGGGGTCTTCAACAGGGGGTCCTCAGAGTTACTACAGGGGGTCCGCCAATTATTTATGTGATATGATTTCTCTTTTTACCATAACCACTCGAAACCTAGCATCCCTTTTCTGAGGAGAACTTTAGCCAAAAATAGCAGATCTACAAGCCCACAACGCCTCGCGCTGCGAGGCGTTGTGGGCTTGTAGATATGCTATTTTTGGCAAAGAGGTATAGGTGTAGAGGGAAAAAAGAGCAGACCAAGTAAACAAAAAAAAAGTATAATTTACTTGAGCACCTGCCCCTCAAAATGTCTGTGCACGCCACTGCCGACCACCACACCCCACCCCCAACACTGGTGAAGTGACTTCAACATGTCATTCTGGCCCCCCTGCATGACAAGAGCAAGCAAGCAACCCCATGATGCTGGTATAATGGAGAGAGAGAGAGAGAGAGATTGACAAAGACAATTTACAATTTAGGCGTTTAGCCCATTGAGACCTGAAGCCGCTTCTACATGTCTCCTAAATCCCAACAGTTTTCTGAAAAAACGTATGTTTCTATATCAGTGGTGCTCAATCTTTTTCATGTCAAGGACCCCCAAAATGATATGTATTTGGCTGCGGACCCCCTTCAAAATATTTTGTTCCAGGGACCCCCCAGAAGCAAAGATTTGAGTTAAAAATGTTCGCTTTAAAAATATATATATTCAAAGATTTGCACACATTTTCACGAATTTTCAAAAATAGCAGATCTACAAGCTCATAGCGCGGCACTCGGTGCCGCGCTATGAGCTTGTATATCTGCTATTTTTGAATAGCCCAAAGTGTAAAATAATGCTTTTTTAGCTCAAATCTAGAAAAGACACAGTTCAAGGTCTTAAAGGAGAGATCCGGTCATTTTAAGTGTTATGTTTGATGTGTGTCAAATCACTTACCAACGTAGAAATGAAAATCGCGTTACTCCACAGATCCCCCTATCGACCCCCACCGTTGGCATTATAGGAGTCGCCCGCATAGCAGCAATTCGCCTATTTTAACAAATGCAAAGTCTGTTTTTTTCTCCTAGTACTCATTGTTGAGTCCCATGATAACGTAACAGGCGCTAAAACTCCCGACAAGCTAACGGCTAATAACAGAACGAGCTAACGCTGGGGCTGCTTATCTCTCTGCATGGCAGCCCCAGGTTGCCAGGTCGGGAGAGAAACAGGCAACCAGCATTAGCTCGTTCTGTTATTAGCCGTTAGCTTGTCGGGAGTTTTAGCGCCTGTTACGTTATCATGGGACTCCACAATGAGTACTAGAAGCAAAAAAACAGACTTTGCATTTGTTAAAATAGGCGAATTGCTGCTATGCGGGCGACTCCTATAATGCCAACGGTGGGGGTTGATAGGGGGATCTGTGGAGTAACGCGATTTTCATTTCTACGTTGGTAAGTGATTTGACACACATCAAACATAACACTTAAAATGACCGGATCTCTCCTTTAATGGGTTAGCAGACGCTCTGAACCAGAGCCACTTACAATAAGCAAGGTGATCGCATACATCAGACGCAGAGAGATGGTGTGTAGTGACTCAGTAAACTAGGATCACAGAGAGAGACAGAGAGACAGAGACAGAAACACAGAGGGAGAAGCAGAAGGACAGAAACATTGATCATTGAACCAGCAGGGCGGCCAGTGTTAGCCTGTGGTGTTGGTCTGGTCCACTGTTGTTTAGTCTGGTTCTGTTTTCATACGTACTGCAAAGAACACTCCTCCATGTTGGTCTGTTCTGTGATCACACATGCACATGCACACGCACACACACACACACACACACACGCACACGCACGCGCACACGCTCGCTCGCGCTCGCAGCAGGGGCTATATGGGCTATTGCATGACCTGTGGCCGATGCTTCATTGCTTTTCTTTTCAATCTGTGAACCCTGCAGGTGTTTGCTAACACACACGCACGCGCGCACACACACACACACACACACACACACACACACACACACACACACACGCTGTATAAACACGCCATAAGCACCGTTGAAACACACTTCACGCTCTGATGCACTCATGACACAAAGCACAATGACAAAAACATCACATTGTTGCGTCACCGTGCATGGTACCGTGCCATCATACACACAGCATGTGACGTCAGTACGTTTGGAGGACGTAAACCGTTTCAAACTGATGTGATTGTAATTGTCTAGACACCGGTATTGGACAGTCTTCACTCAGCTGGTGCAAAAGGCAGCTACTCGCCTCCTTACTGGAACAACATTTCTTTTACACATAACTCCAGTTTTGCTCTCCGTCAATTTTTGAGTTATGTTAACCCATTAAGACCTGGAACTGTGTCATTTTTAGATTTGAGCTAAAAGGCATTATTTTACACTTTGGGCTATTCAAAAATAGCAGATCTACAAGCTCATAGCGCGGCACCGAGTGCCGCGCTATGAGCTTGTACATCTGCTATTTTTGAAAAATCGTGAAAATGTGTGCAAATATTTGAATATATATATTTTTAAAGCGAACATTTTTAACTCAAATCTTTGCTTCTGGGGGGTCCCTGGAACAAAATATTTTGATGGGGGTCTGCGGCCACATACATATCCTTTTGGGGGTCCTTGACATGAAAAAGATTGAGAACCACTGATATAGAAACATACGTTTTTTCAGAAAACTGTTGAGATTTAGGAGACATGTAGAATCGGCTTCAGGTCTCAATGGGTTAAGGATTTGTATTTGTTTATTAATCCCTGCATGGGCGGGCCTCTTCATATCTCACAGAACGTTTGTACCCTTATACACCAAGCAGAGCACTGAGGTGCTGTGCTTGGGGTATTGTGCACACCAGAATAATAAATAAAACAAGACAACTTGTTTATGAAATGTATTATTGAGTAGTGATTAAGTACACAGCAAAGTACTGTGTTCATTTAATTATCTTAATTAACACTCGTAGTGGAGTGTTAATTTCCACATGTACTGCCTTTTTCTTTTTGTTAATTGCATCTAATGATTCTAACTATTGTATTGACGTAAGGAGCCTTGCCTGCAGTTGAGCAGATTAGAACCTTCCTCACCAAAATGAAAGACTTGTTATTCATGTGCATGTGCTTGTCAGACAACCAAACGTTTTGCTCAATTTGTCAAACCCAATTTTTTTTCATGACATAGATAGATAAAGAGCAGGCGAGTTTATTAAAACAGAACATTGGCAAAAAAACAAAAGACACAACAATTGGGTTATTGTGTGTTTCGATATTGTTTTAGAACCGGTTTGTCTGGAAACAAAAAAACGTTTGTTTGGCGCTGAGTGCTTTAACCCATTGAGACCTGAAGCCGATTCTACATGTCTCCTAAATCTCAACAGTTTTATGAAAAACGTATGTTCCTATATCAGTGGTGCTCAATCTTTTTCATGTCAAGGACCCCCAAAATGATATGTATTTGGCCACGGACCCCCATCAAAATATTTTTGTTCCAGGGACCCCCAGAAACAAAGATTTGAGTTAAAAATGTTAGCTTTAAAAATATATATATTCAAAGATTTGCACACATTTTCACGATTTTTCAAAAATAGCAGATCTACAAGCTCATAGCGCGGCACTCGGTGCCGCGCTATGAGCTTGTATATCTGCTATTTATGAATAGCCCAAAGTGTAAAATAATGCTTTTTTAGCTCAAATCTAAAAATGACACAGTTCCAGTCTTAATGGGTTAAAACAGAACATTGGCAAACCAAAAGACACATACAATTGGGTTATTGTGTGTTTCGATATTGTTTTAGAACCGGTTTGTCTGGAAACGTTGTTTGGCGCTGAGCGCTTTAAAGCGAGCCAGTCGGCGCGGTTTCATAACGGCGCTTCAGCGGCGGCCAAAGCGTTCCGGTGGGAGGTCTTAATGATGAAGGTATTTAATTATTTGGTTTTAGGTCCTGCGGTGCGAAAACAAAAGAGTCAACACAGAGGGGCTGCTCCAAATGCGTGTGTAAATAATTTACAAATGTACTATCGCCTCACAGTTGAGGAGAGACGATACGCTTCCAAATCCACAAATATTCTTAGAGGTCTACAGTATCATCAGTTTCACCTGCAGCAGCTGTGGTTCTCAACCTGTGTTCTGGGGCCCACTGGTGGGCCATGAGGATATTGCAAGTGGGCCCCCCAACTAATTGGCAGAACACTGTGATTTCAATGATAATGTAACATATTTATTTTTTAAAAGAAAATCCCAAATGCTGTGTAGACTATCACTACACTAGTGGCACAAGCAGCCAACCTGTATAGTGTGGCCTTGTCACTGAACAGCAGTGGTGGAAAAAGTACTCAAATTCTTTACTTAAGTAAAAGTACCAATACTGCAATATAAAAATATTCTGTTACAACTAAAAGTCCAGAATTAAAAATGTACTTGAGTAAAAGTACAAAAGTATTGGCATCAAAATGTACTTAAAGTACCAAAAGTAAAAGTACTAAATATTTGAAAATAGCCGATCTACAAGCTCACAACGCGTCGCAAAGCGACGCGTTGTGAGCTTGTAGATCTGCTATTTTCAAATAGCCTAGGTATAAAATAGGGCTAAAGTGGTTAATGTATGTTTTGTAATATCATAATTTATATCTGAAAAGTAACTAGTAACTAAAGTTTTCAAGTAATTGTAGTGTAGTAAAAGTACAATATTTGCCAACAATAATTGTAGTGGAGTAGAATTAAAAGTATTGGAAATTGGAAATACTCAAGTAAAGTACAAATACCTCAAAATTATACTTAAGTACTGTACTTAAGTAAATGTACTTAGTTACTTTCCACCACTGCTGAACAGCACATTGTAACCTTCGTGGCTGTGTTCAACCACTGCACGTATAGCATCGATAGTTTTCTATTTGTTTTTTGTTTTGTTTTCTATTGTTTTTTTGCACTCGGAGAATAGTAGTTCCATCGATGTCCTGTTCTGTCAGTAGACTGTGTTTTTCTCCACCCTGGCTAAAGCGCACACACGCACACACACGCACGCACGCACACACACACACACACACACACACACACACACACACACACACACACACGCACACACCATGGTGTCAACTGTCATAGTGTTGTTGAATAGAATGCCGATTTGTATTCATGCTTTAGTGCGTGTCATATTGTGAGACCACAGAGAGAGAGAGAGAGAGTACAGTACGTGTTCATGTCTGTGAGAGCCTGTCCTCATGTCCTCTCCCTCCCAAGCACGTCCCCTTCACTAGGCGTGTGCCCTGCGTGCACGTTGCGCACGTGCACACGCTCCTATCTGTTTGGGGCGGTTTTGTATGTTTTGGTAAGGAGTCACGTTCGCCTCCCATTTCCATCCTCCCACACACACACACACACACACACACACACACACACACACACACACACACACAGACTTTTGGCCCAAAGTCAAGAAGATAATTACAGGAAAGAGCTCTTTGGCTCTGAACTCTGTTTGATTGCAGAGTCTCAAGATGACTTGTGCGCGTCGCGTGCGCCCCTGTGTGTACATGTAAGCAGAAGATAAATGCATGTGTGTAGGGATGCACATGCACGTGGTGGTGTGTGTGTGTTTGGTTCTATATGTACAGAATGTATCTCTGTGTTGTGTGCTGCCCTATAAATGTGTATTCTTGATATCGTCGCGGTCGGGTCGAAACCTTGTATGTCCAAAACTGTTCTTTTTATCATTATGATTATTATTATAAAATCAAATCAAAGTTAAAGGTAGGGTAAGTGATTTTCTTTGGTTGAAATAAGTGTTAAATAGCTCTATATTCTGATAGTACTCATTGCTATAGAGTGTTTGTTCAGTAAAAGGAGTCTCCTTGTCTCTCCAGCTCTTTATTAAACACAAAATACATTTTCGTTTCAGTTTCATTTCCAATTTTATCCAGTCAGGACAGAGAACTCAATCAGGATACAGATTAAACAAGTGAAATTGGAAGTGATGACACAAATAAATGAGCAGAAAAAATTGGAACTGGAACACTATAACAATGAAGCTTAAAAATGGGTACTTTCTCCTGATTGGCTGAGATTTTGACACCTACCGAAAAATGTATTTTCTGTTTATTAAATAGCTGGAGAGAAAGGGAGACTCCTGTTACTGAACAAACACTCTATAGCAATGATTACTATCAGAATATAGTGATTTAACCTTTTAACAAAATACTTTTTGTTTGAACTCAAAAATATCACTTACCCTACCTTGAAATAGAGAAAATTGCGATCTTCTAGTTGCGACACGCTGTGAGCTTGTAGATCGGCTATTTTCTCTACTTTGGCGCGACACTCTTGTATGATGAAGTATAGGGCATTAATTTACGAAAAAAAACGTAACAAGCTGAAATATGGAGTTACAAAGATTTGCACCCGACAGCAACAATATAATACTATGTCCTCGTGTGCTTGTGTCTTATGAGTTTGTCCTCTGCTGGCTCCCAAACTGTGGGTTTTGGTCAATGCCCACACCCCTGCCCGACCACTCCGGTCTGCCACCTCGGGGCGACTGACTCCCTCGCCACTCAACGGTCCTTCTGGTCGATCGACACGGTCACGACTTTTTTCTGTTCTGGCCCCACAGTGGTGGAATGAACTTCCCACTGATGTCAGGACAGCAGAGTCACTGCCCATCTTTCGCCGCAGGCTGAAAACCCACCTCTTCAGGAAACACTACCCTTCCTCTTTGCCTGGCCTACTTGTTGTTAACTAGTTGTAGGAACTATTGTTGTATTGCTGTATTGGATCCTGATTAGTCGATACACTTTTATATTAGCTCGTGCTCATTTGATTTGGCTATTTTATCTCATGTGTTTAAGAAAGTAGGTAGCTGATATATAGCACTTTTACCTTAGCGCTAGGTATACTCTTGGTTGCTTGTTTTTACAGGAAATGCACTTAAGACCTCTGGTGTTTAGTAGTTTTCGTTCCCTACCTATGTTGAATGCACTTATTGTAAGTCGCTTTGGATAAAAGCGTCTGCTAAATGACTGTAATGTAATGTAATGTAAATGTAATGGAACAAACTCCCCATTGCTGTCAGAACTGCAGACTCACTCCCAATTTTACCAATTTCACCTCTTCAGACTCCACCTCACCCCCTAGCACTTCACTCTCCCTGTACAGACACATCTTGGTCATTTGTTCTCATGCTTTTGTTACCTTCCCGATGTTAAGAATGATATTTAGATAGCATGCTATTTAACCCATTAAGACCAGGAGAAGCATCTGTGTCATTTTTAGATTTGAGCTAAAAAAAACATTATTTTACACTTTGGCTATTGAAAAATAGCAGATATACAAGCTCATAGCGCGGCACCGAGTGCCGCGCTATGAGCTTGTATGCATTTTTTGATATATATATATTTTTAAAGCGAACATTTGTAACTCAAATCTTTGCATCGGGGGGTCCCTGGAACAAAACAGATAGATAGATAGATAGCATGTTGTTTAGACGGATGCTATACTGTAGGTTCTTGGTTTACCTGGGATCCTATTATCTTGGGGTGTTACGCTGTTCTCTCTGCATTCTATGTGTGTGATTACCTTGCTTATGCAGTGGTGGAAAGTAACTAAGTACATTTACTTAAGTACTGTACTTAAGTACAATTTTGAGGTATTTGTACTTTACTTGAGTATTTCCAATTTCCAATACTTTTACTTCTACTCCACTACATCTCAGATGCAAATATTGTACTTTTACTCCACTACAATTATTTGAAAACTTTAGTTACTAGTTACTTTTCAGATATAAATGATGATATAATGAAACATACATTAACCACTTTAAACCTATTTTATACCTAGGCTATTTGAAAATATTTTGTACTTTTACTTTTGGTACTTTAAGTACATTGTGATGCCAATACTTTTGCACTTTTACTCAAGTCAATTTTTGATTCTGGACTTTTACTTGTAACAGAGTATTTTCATATTGCAGTATTGGTACTTTTACTTAAGTAAAGAATTTGGGTACTTTTTCCACCACTGATTGTAAGGTAAGAGCGCTTAGAGTGGCTGCTCCATTATGCCAAAAAAACAACATTATATTTGGTCAGTGTTGAGATGGCTTATTTTTGAGGTTGCTCATTGACTTTGGAAACAACACACTGTAAAAAAAAAAATCGTCGAAAAACGGACAAAGTGCTGGTAATTTGCTGCCAGGACATTGTCCGTTATACTACAGACACTTCCATCAACCTTATAACGGATATTTCTGTGGATTTACAAGACTTTGTCTGTACCATATACGGACACTTCCATCAACCTTATAACGGATATTTCTGTAGATTTACAAGACTTTGTCTGTACCATATACGGACACTTCTGTCAACCCTATAACGGATATTTCTGTAGATTTACAAGACTTTGTCTGTACCATATACGGACACTTCCATCAACCCTATAACGGATATTTCTGTAGATTTACAAGACTTTGTCTGTACCATATACGGACACTTCCATCAACCCTATAACGGATATTTCTGTAGATTTACAAGACTTTGTCTGTACCATATACGGACAATTCTGTCAACCCTATAACGGATATTTCTGTAGATTTACAAGACTTTGTCTGTACCATATACGGACACTTCTGTCAACCCTATAACGGATATTTCTGTAGATTTACAATACTTTGTCAGTACCATTTACGGACACTTCTGTTAATCCTAATACGGATAATTCTGTTATTTTACAGTCCTTAGTATGTACTATTTACAGATACTTCCGTCAATCCTAATATCCTTTTTATTTATTTTTACAAAAATCTTGATATTAAAATAAAAAAAAATCTTAATAAGAAGAATAGTCCTAATATCCTAATCACATAATTATCATTACTCAATCAATCTGAATAAAGCACAATATATAGAAATTGCACAAAATGTATTTATTTTCCATAAAAGTGCATTCAATGATGAAATGAAAAAACAACAACATTTTTTCCATAAAAGTGCATTCAACGATGAAATGAACAAAAAAAAAAAAAAACTCCCCCACTGTTGTTGCACCCTACTAGGGCTGTCAACTTTCCTCCTTTTTAATTATTATTATAAAAAAAACTTTTTTTTTTTTTTACAGAAACAGTACAAAAAACAATGTATCGAGTGCTCGGATCAATAAAAGATGTCTTTAGTTTGTTTTTATAACTTCATACATTGTTTTTTGCATTGTCCCTGTAAAAAAAAAGAAAAACATTTTTTTTTAAAAATTTGAATATTAATTTTCTTATTTGAGTAATATTTGAATATCAAATATTTGTTTGACAGCCCTACACCCTCACCTGTCAGCGAGGAATGAGGAGCCCCCTCCAGGAGGATGTAGTGACTCCGTCCTACACCTCCCACTCAACATTCCCCGCTGACAAGCGCTTCCCCAACTTGTAGGAGAATATTGCAGTGATAAATCACCCTCCCCCGAACATGGGGGATTTGAACCCAAATAATCTGTGGTGGTGGGCAATCATTTTAGCCCTCGCTACCTGAGTGGCATAAGGTTTTTTTAAAGACATTTACATAAAATTGTGTGCGTCCCACTCAACATTCCCCGCTGCCCCAACCTGTAGAACATACTTGAGTGCCATACAAATGACATTTTTAAGACATCTTTTAAAACATTTCCATAAAACATTAAACCAAACTTGTAAACTTTTTTTTAAAGAGTGTGTGTGTGTGTGTGTGTGTGTGTGTGTGTGTGTGTGTGTGTGTGTACGTTCAGTCCAAAAAGTTCTGCTTTGAGTAAAGCTCACGTTTCCATAAAAGTGCATTCATTTTTTGTTGATGTAAAGTGCATTCAATGATGAAATGAACACAAAAAAAACCTCCCCCACTGTCGTTGCACCCTACTAGGGCTGTCAACTTTCCTCCTTTTTAATTATTATTATAAAAAAAGTATTTCAATTATTTACTTTTTTTGACAGAAACGGTACAAAAAACAATGTATCGAGTGCTCGGATCAATAAAAGATGTCTTTAGTTTGTTTTTATAACTTCATACATTGTTTTTTGTATTGTCCCTGTAAAAAAAAGAAAAACAAATATTTTTTAAAAATTTGAATATTAATTTTCATATTCGAATAATATTTGAATATCAAATATTTGTTTGACAGCCCTACACCCTCACCTGTCAGCGAGGAATGAGGAGCCCCCTCCAGGAGGATGTAGTGACTCCGTCCTACACCTCCCACTCAACATTCCCCGCTGACAAGCGCTGCCCCAACCTGTAGGAGAATATTGCAGTGATAAATCACCCTCCCAACTTCCCTCCCCCCGAACATGGGGGATTTGAACCCAAATAATCTGTGGTGGTGGGCAATCATTTTAGCCCTCGCTACCTGAGTGGCATAACACTGTTTTTTTTAAAGACATTTACATAAAATTGTGTGCGTCCCACTCAACATTCCCCGCTGCCCCAACCTGTAGAACATACTTGAGTGCCATACAAATGACATTTTTAAGACATCTTTTAAAACATTTCGATAAAACATTAAACCAAACTTGTAAACTTTTTTTTAAAGAGTGTGTGTGTGTGTGTGTGTGTGTGTACGTTCGGTCCAAAAGGTTCTTTTTTGAGCTTTGAGTAAAGCTCACATGTGCCAGTCAAATTCCTTCAGCTCGGTCACGAGTTTTGACAG
This sequence comes from Gymnoscopelus microlampas, assembly GCF_963454915.1. NCBI lineage: Eukaryota > Metazoa > Chordata > Actinopteri > Myctophiformes > Myctophidae > Gymnoscopelus > Gymnoscopelus microlampas. The sequence goes on from NC_139960.1 coordinate 4,035,398, forward strand.
TTTTGGAGGAATATGGTGCTGTTTCTTCCCCTTCATCTCAGCCTTGGACCCTCGGTCAGGATTGATTCCAAAGAAAACTCTAAGGAAACAGAAATATGTTTAGCTACACACGCAACTAAATGAATGAAACTGAACTAAAGAGTAACATGCAGACAAAGTTGATACTACTTGTAGTGTGGCTCTACAGGAGTGGAGGCATCTAAAATAGCACACATTTGTTTTCTCCACCATGCCCGTGTGTGAGTCCATCTACAGCAAATGTTGCAAACTAACCCGTGCACCTGTGACGTGTGGATATACGTGTTATATTAGTCACAAAATCAGTTCACATAGAATAACCTAAATGTGTGTCTTTGGTTAAAGAGCTAGTTCAGAGATAGTCGTTTGGAATATTGTACCTGTTTTCCCAATCACCCAGTGTATAAATAAATGCCAAATGCCTTAGGACAGACCTTTTTTATGTACTTGGTGTAGTCTGAAGTTATATGAAAGAGCACGGGCCTTCAACAGGAAGCTGCCAAATGTGCTGCCTGTGTTATAGGATTTTTTTTATGTTAGTACTTGACCACTAGCATCCCTATTCTGGGGGGGGGGGGGTCATTAGCCAAAAATAGCAGATTTAAAAGCTCGCAGCATGTTGCGATGCATTGTGAGCTTGTAGATTGTCTACTTTAAGCAGAGGTTTGGTGTAGAAGAAAAAAGCAGACCAGGTGCAGAGCCAAAGGTCACATGTATTAAGTATTGAGGGTTTAAGTGGTTATATGTTTGATAATACACATCAACATGAAACCTACATATTAATATAAAATAAAAGATAATGTGTAAACAAAAAAACAAACTTTAGGCGAAGTTTAGGCGAAGTTTACACGATATTTAGGCGATGTTTAGGCAGTGTGTAGGCGAAGTTTACACGATGTGTAGGCGAAGTTTAGGCAAAGTTTACACTATATTTAGGCCGTGTTTAGGCGATGTTTAGGCGGTGTGTAGGCGAAGTTTACACGATGTGTAGGCGAAGTTTAGGCGAAGTTTCCACTATATTTAGGCGATGTTTAGGCTGTGTTTAGGCGATGTTTAGGCGGTGTGTAGACGAAGTTTACGCGAAGTTTACACGATGTGTAGGCAAAGTTTAGGCGATGTTTAGGCTGTGTTTAGGCTGTGTTTAGGCGATGTTTAGGCGGTGTGTAGGCGAAGTTTAGGCGAAGTTTACACGATGTGTAGGCAAAGTTTAGGCGAAGTTTACACGATATTTAGGCTGTGTTTAGGCGATGTTTAGGCGATGTGTAGGCGAAGTTTAGGCGAAGTTTACACGATGTGTAGGCGAAGTTTAGGCGAAGTTTGCACGATGTGTAGGCGAAGTTTAGGTGAAATTTAGGCGAAGTTTACACAATATTTAGGCGATGTTTAGGCGGTGTGTAGGCGAAGTGTAGGCGAAGTTTACACGATGTGTAGGCGAAGTTTACACAATATTTAGGCTGTGTTTAGGCTGTGTTTAGGCGAAGTTTACACGATGTGAAGGCGAAGTTTAGGCGAAGTTTACACGATATTTAGGCGAAGTTTAGGCGAAGTTTAGGCGAAGTTTACACGATATTTAGGCTGTGTTTAGGCTGTGTTTAGGCAATGTTTAGGCTGTGTGTAGGCGAAGTTTAGGCGAAGTTTACACGATGTGTAGGCGAAGTTTAGGCGAAGTTTACACGATATATAGGCTGTGTTTAGGCTGTGTTTAGGCGATGTTTAGGCGGTGTGTAGGCGAAGTTTACACGATGTGTAGGCGAAGTTTAGGCGAAGTTTACACGATATTTAGGCGAAGTTTACACGATATTTGGGCGATGTTTAGGCGGTGTGTAGGCGAAGTTTAGGCGAAGTTTACACGATGTGTAGGCGAAGTTTAGGCGAAGTTTACACAATATTTAGGCAATGTTTAGGCTGTGTGTAGGCGAAGTTTAGGCGAAGTTTACACGATGTGTAGGCGAAGTTTAGGCGAAGTTTACACGATATATAGGCTGTGTTTAGGCTGTGTTTAGGCGATGTTTAGGCGGTGTGTAGGCGGCGTGTAGGCAAAGTTTACACGATGTGTAGGCGAAGTTTAGGCGAAGTTTACACGATATTTAGGCGAAGTTTACACGATATTTGGGCGATGTTTAGGCGGTGTGTAGGCGAAGTTTAGGCGAAGTTTACACGATGTGTAGGCGAAGTTTAGGCGAAGTTTACACAATATTTAGGCGATGTTTAGGCTGTGTTGAGGCTGTTTAGGCTGTGTTTAGGCGATGTTTAGGCGGTGTGTAGGCAAAGTTTAGGCGAAGTTTACACGATATTTAGGCGAAGTTTAGGCGAAGTTTAGGCGAAGTTTACACGATATTTAGGCTGTGTTTAGGCTGTGTTTAGGCAATGTTTAGGCTGTGTGTAGGCGAAGTTTAGGCGAAGTTTACACGATGTGTAGGCGAAGTTTAGGCGAAGTTTACACGATATATAGGCTGTGTTTAGGCTGTGTTTAGGCGATGTTTAGGCGGTGTGTAGGCGAAGTTTACACAATGTGTAGGCGAAGTTTAGGCGAAGTTTACACGATATTTAGGCGAAGTTTACACGATATTTGGGCGATGTTTAGGCGGTGTGTAGGCGAAGTTTAGGCGAAGTTTACACGATGTGTAGGCGAAGTTTAGGCGAAGTTTACACAATATTTAGGCGATGTTTAGGCTGTGTTGAGGCTGTTTAGGCTGTGTTTAGGCGATGTTTAGGCGGTGTGTAGGCAAAGTCTAGGCGAAGTTTACACGATATTTAGGCGAAGTTTAGGCGAAGTTTAGGCGAAGTTTACACGATATTTAGGCTGTGTTTAGGCTGTGTTTAGGCGATGTTTAGGCGGTGTGTAGGCAAAGTCTAGGCGAAGTTTACACGATATTTAGGCGAAGTTTAGGCGAAGTTTAGGCGAAGTTTACACGATATTTAGGCTGTGTTTAGGCTGTGTTTAGGCGATGTTTAGGCGGTGTGTAGGCAAAGTCTAGGCGAAGTTTACACGATATTTAGGCGAAGTTTAGGCGAAGTTTACACGATATTTAGGCTGTGTTTAGGCTGTGTTTAGGCGATGTTTAGGCGGTGTGTAGGCAAAGTCTAGGCGAAGTTTACACGATATTTAGGCGAAGTTTAGGCGAAGTTTAGGCGAAGTTTACACGATATTTAGGCTGTGTTTAGGCTGTGTTTAGGCGATGTTTAGGCGGTGTGTAGGCAAAGTCTAGGCGAAGTTTACACGATATTTAGGCGAAGTTTAGGCGAAGTTTAGGCGAAGTTTACACGATATTTAGGCTGTGTTTAGGCTGTGTTTAGGCAATGTTTAGGCTGTGTGTAGGCGAAGTTTAGGCGAAGTTTACACGATGTGTAGGCGAAGTTTAGGCGAAGTTTACACGATATATAGGCTGTGTTTAGGCGATGTTTAGGCGGTGTGTAGGCGAAGTTTACACGATGTGTAGGCGAAGTTTACACGATATTTAGGCGAAATTTAGGCTGTGTTTAGGCTGTGTTTAGGCAATGTTTAGGCTGTGTGTAGGCGAAGTTTACACGATGTGTAGGCTGTGTTTAGGCGATGTTTAGGCGGTGGGTAGGCGGTGTGTAGGCGAAGTTTACACGATGTTTAGGCAAAGTTTAGGCAAAGTTTAGGCGAAGTTTACACGATATTTCGGCGACGTTTAGGCGAAGTTTACACGATATTTAGGCTGTGTTTAGGCTGTGTTTAGGCTGTGTTTAGGCGATGTTTAGGCGGTGTGTAGGCGAAGTTTAGGCGAAGTTTACACGATGTGTAGGCGAAGTTTAGGCGAAGTTTACACAATATTTAGGCTGTGTTGAGGCTGTTTAGGCTGTGTTTAGGCGATGTTTAGGCGGTGTGTAGGCAAAGTCTAGGCGAAGTTTACACGATATTTAGGCGAAGTTTAGGCGAAGTTTAGGCGAAGTTTACACGATATTTAGGCGAAATTTAGGCTGTGTTTAGGCTGTGTTTAGGCTGTGTTTAGGCAATGTTTAGGCTGTGTGTAGGCGAAGTTTACACGATGTGTAGGCTGTGTTTAGGCGATGTTTAGGCGGTGGGTAGGCGGTGTGTAGGCGAAGTTTACACGATGTGTAGGCAAAGTTTAGGCAAAGTTTAGGCGAAGTTTACACGATATTTCGGCGACGTTTAGGCGAAGTTTACACGATATTTAGGCTGTGTTTAGGCTGTGTTTAGGCGATGTTTAGGCGGTGGGTAGGCGGTGTGTAGGCGAAGTTTACACGATGTGTAGGCGAAGTTTAGGCAAAGTTTAGGCGAAGTTTACACGATATTTCGGCGACGTTTAGGCGAAGTTTACACGATATTTAGGCTGTGTTTAGGCTGTGTTTAGGCGATGTGTAGGCGATGTGTAGGCGAAGTTTAGGCGAAGTTTACACGATATTTAGGCGAAGTTTACACGATATTTGGGCGATGTTTAGCCGGTGTGTAGGCGAAGTTTAGGCGAAGTTTACACGATGTGTAGGCGAAGTTTACACAATATTTAGGCGATGTTTAGGCTGTGTTGAGGCTGTTTAGGCTGTGTTTAGGCGATGTTTAGGCGGTATGTAGGCAAAGTTTAGGCGAAGTTTACACGATATTTAGGCGAAGTTTAGGCGAAGTTTACACGATATTTAGGCGATATTTAGGCTGTGTTTAGGCTGTGTTTAGGCAATGTTTAGGCTGTGTGTAGGCGAAGTTTAGGCGAAGTTTACACGATATTTAGGCGATATTTAGGCTGTGTTTAGGCTGTGTTTAGGCTGTGTTTAGGCAATGTTTAGGCTGTGTGTAGGCGAAGTTTACACGATGTGTAGGCGAAGTTTAGGCGAAGTTTACACGATATTTAGGCTGTGTTTAGGCTGTGTTTAGGCGATGTTTAGGCGGTGTGTAGGCGGTGTGTAGGCGAAGTTTACACGATGTGTAGGCGAAGTTTAGGCAAAGTTTAGGCGAAGTTTACACGATATTTCGGCGACGTTTAGGCGAAGTTTACACGATATTTAGGCGATATTTAGGCTGTGTTTAGGCTGTTTAGGCAATGTTTAGGCTGTGTGTAGGCGAAGTTTAGGCGAAGTTTACACGATGTGTAGGCGAAGTTTAGGCGAAGTTTAGGCTGTGTTTAGGCTGTGTTTAGGCAATGTTTAGGCTGTGTGTAGGCAAAGTTTAGGCGAAGTTTAGCGGTGTTTAGATCTATCTTGGCTCGATTTTAGAGTGTCAATGGGATCAAAACATACCTTTGCATGAATTCCAGGGTAAGAGACATCTCCTTTGGATATTCAATGTTGCAGACATAAAACAAGCAGAAAGCATAGCTCAGGGCCACAATGGGGGAGGTGATGTGGTCATTCACAACTTCCTGATCGACAGCAATCTCGAACAGATGGTCACCTTAAACATAGATCACAAAAACAATATGTATTAGTAATTTAAAAAACAATAATGTACACACATGCCAAATCTTCCATACTCAGTTCATACACAGGTTATGGTAAGAACAAGCTAGAAATACTTTGAAAGGGTATTCTGCATTTAGATTGTCAGACTTTACACACAAGTGTACTTACATTTAAAGAGTTTGGCCCTAATCAACATTCTGAGCACCATTTACAAAACAAAATCAACCAACTCCATACCTTTTCATCGCAACAAATGTCTCATCAGTAAACCTAAGAACAAATGGATTTATCTACAAACCTCTGATTAGGATGCATGGGGTACAGGGGAGGTCGAGTTCAGCATCCGCGGAGTCCTGTTTTGGGGAAATAAAACGACAAAGATACATATATGAATGTGATGATTTTATGCTTCCAATGTACACAAACACACAGTCAGGCAGGCAAATAGACTATCTGCCAGTTTCTGTATCAGAGGTAGTGGCTAAGAATGAGTGATTCTCTCCTGGTCGGGAAAATAAATCAAGGATTTTAATGATTTCTTTTTATCTTTGTTTCCAGGAGTGATGGTTTACCAAGTTTAGAGATTATCAGCAGCGCAAAGTGGGCCAACTATGATTTTTTTGATTAGGAGTATCTATACTTCGACTCAAGTACTGAGTACTGTGGTACTTTGTCCACCACTGAATATAGATAATTATCTTGAGATCATTGCCTGGGGTTTAAAATCCATAAAATTTACCGCATTTTTGCAGAAAAGATGATCAGGGTTTTCCTTGAAGTATCTCACAATCCCACAGATCAGCTGTACTGGATCTTCACCCATCTTCATCCCTTTGGTGTCAAGGAAGCTGTTGATGCCCGGTTCTTTTTTGGAAAGCTCCTGTGCCAGCTTGTTTTGTACCGAAAAGCCAAGGAGTCTAGACGCATGATCAAACAGGTGAGCGGCTTCAAACAGGAACGGCCACTCTTCCTTTAGGACCTTTACATTGGTTCCATCGTTGATGGTTTCACGCTGGATGGGATATGTTTCAGTCATCAGTTTTCGAACAGATGACTCCTAAAGATATGAGGAAACAGTTAATCAAACTAATAAATACAATCAATAAAACAAATAATCAATTTAAATACAGATACAGATTTGGGGGAGAAAACTAAATCAATACTGAAAATAGCCGATGTACAAGCACACGTGTCCCATTGTAAACTTGTAGATCATTAATTTTTTGTTAATTATACAAAAGCAATTTGAATTGATATACCAAAAATAAATCAAACTCAAATATAGCTTCTCCATTCCTCAATCAAAAAGTTATCCATACATACACAACATAATGGATGGTTGCATCCCTACCTGAGCATCATGGGTTTTGAAGGCCCTTTTCAATTCATCTCGTTTAGACAGCAGTTCTGCTCTACTCTCAGTTCCCTCGACAGAAACATCCCACTCCACACATCCATAACGATCGGAATTTCTTGACTTTTTCTTCCGCTGAACTTCACCCTCTTCACCCTCTGCTCGCCTCTTTCCTGGGGTTGATGTTCTCTTAGCATTTTCAACTCTGTTTTCTAGCTGGGTAAAGAGAGGACCACAACCATCTTTTGCAAACGGCATATTTCCAAAGGGATCTGTCTGTTTGAAAGACAGAGGATATTGTCCTACAATGTTCTTGGCGATTTCCATCAGCTTGGATCTACCAGGTCTTCCAGGGTGTTTATGGAGGTAATCATCAACAACGATCCGAACCATCTGTAGTCTTTCTTTCGACTTTACCCATTTCTTTTCACCCAACGCATCCATGAGCTTTGAGGGCATTTTGTGCCATGGTATGGAATATGGCTCACAGGATGGGGAGTGGGCAGGTGATCTCTCAGGTGGTGTTGGAGGCAGATCAATCTGTGGCGGAGGTGTAGATGTAGGGCCAGGGCTTCTGAACTGTGGTGAAGCTTGTGAATCTATGGATGACATACCCCATAAATTAACCACATCACCAATGATACTAATTAATTAATACACTGGTTTTCAATGTCCGTTGGAGCCCACCAGGGGTACAAATGGACCCTTAAGGGTCTGTGAATCAGTGTACAAATGGAACCCTAAGGGAGAGTTGGAGATTAGGACCAATGGTGATCATCAGACCTGACATTGAGAAACGGTGCATTCATTTAAAAAAACAACAACAATCTTGGCACTTAGCTCTTTTTTTTTTTTTTACTTACCGCCTTGGAAAGCTTTAACGAGTCTTCTGCACTGAATGAGTGGCAGAGTGTCCTGAATGTCCGGGGCCTCCACAAGGGTCAGGTCATCTTCACATTGAACTCCTAATTCCACCAGTCTAGCCATGAGTGCATCCATCTTCTCACTACTGAGCGATGGTATGGCTTTCTTAACTAGCTCTTTCACAAGCTCCATGTTGGCATGTGTTTAAGAGGAATGAGCAACCTTGCACCTCTCTGGTAAGAAGAAAGTGGATAATAATCATTAAGTTTGTCCAGATTTTGGCAGCTGTACATAGACATATTTTCATCAACTTCATAGACTCCAAGCTCAGGAACCCAGCTGGCAGTTTTCCCCCGAAGCAAAAGTAGGACAGTCATTTCATTTTTTATAATAATGCTCGCTATTTGTCCTAACTGTAGTTGTCCTTTAGTATATCTCAGTAAGACAAGCATACCATTTCCATATGGCGTGCCTTTAACCTGGACCTTCTCTGTGACAACTGAGTTACTCGAGTCAAGTCCAAATTCTTCAACTGCTGTCCTTATGCTTTGGTCATAGAGCTCAGGATAGAATCTGGTGGAGTTTGAAATTTGAACCTCGGGGCTGAATAAACTACCACAAGACTGATAGGCCTGAAACAACTGATGTCTATCAGCAAGTGACTTAGTTACATTTCTGAAGTTTTTACTTGCCCTAATACACCTTTTAAAATAAGAATGTTTCGATTCAAAGCGCATCGTCCAAGTATGTATGAGTGGGCCAAACTGTAAACTCAAGTGAGCATAGTGAAGCAGATAGTGGTGTTTCGGTCTAAGTTTAACTCGTGGGAATAACTCTTGCCTCGATTCCACATACAGTTCAATCAGATCCTTCATATAAGCAATCTGCGACTCTGAAAGGCGAGGTGCACAGACAAATTCAACTAGCTCCCTCAGAAGAAGTACCATTTCCCATACTGCATTGTCAGCATCTTTAATACGGTCATGCACTACAATGGGCAAGAATCTCAAAAGCCACCTGTTTTGGGCTGCATGGCCTCCAAGCTTTGCTCCTTTAATGGGAATAGCGTTTAACTTGTTGCTGCTTTCACCAGGAAATGATTTGAGTCTGGCATTAAGTAGCTCATAACTGAACCACTTTTCTGTTTTGATTAAGAACTGCAAACACATTGCTAAATCATAGTCAACCACACCCTCAAACAGGTCATGTGCGAGACAGGGCGGCAGTCCAGGCTGACACACGTGAAAGTGAGACAATTTGTTGAAAACACTGTCCCCTTTAATACCCTGATACGTTTTCATTTCAGGGTTACTTTCCAGTAACTGCACAGTCTCATTATAATCAGCAGGATTTCGATGAGTGAAAACCGTGAGAGGGTTAGAATGAAATTCATTTCTTGTCGCTAAACAGTATCTACACATATATTCAGCTGAGCTGAAATTTTCTGTAAACCCACCAATCGTGTGGGAGCCCAGATTATCTCCCATTATGCATGCAACAGTACCTTTATAGATCTTTCCTTCAAAAGATATGCCCCTTTCCTCTAGCTCACACAAGTCTGACACAAGCTTACTGAAAATCGTATCCACTGTAAAATCTTTGCAATCTTTCTCTATACAGAGTAGTGCCAACTGTATTTGATCAACAGTTGATCGCTGGTGTGGATGGAAATTTGCCAGAGTGAAGTAGACAGCTAATACCTTGTGCTTTTGCTTGGCAGATCCAAGTGGATTAGCAACCTCAAAGGCATCCTGAAATAGCAACACCTTTAAATACTCTGGGTCTGAGGAAAACATGGCATTCGATTTCATAGCCCTCCCATCAGTGACATCACTGAGTACATCATCTTCAACATGATTAGAACTGTGCTGAGCTGCACCTCCCTGTTTCAGAATTGCTCTGAGGGTTTCCAGTATTGGAATGTAATGATAATGCCTCTTCTGACCTTTTTTATTGTGCCCAAGATTGACTTCAACAGGCTGAACATAGTTATAGTGTGCCTTGTAATATTGCAGCCTTCTGTGTTGCGTAGTCAAAGGACCATTTTCATACAATGCCTTGTGCATAGGACTCTGCTCGTATGCACTCTTCCCAAGACATGTTAATGTCTCTGTTGGAACACCATACTGCTCAAGTTCACGAGCTAACACATCCATGGTATATTCCTGTTGAATATCATTTAGAGTTTTCATTTCATTTGCTATCTCTGTAATTGTAGAGGCTGGGACCAAATACTTTGCCTGCAAACCCAAGTAAAACTGAGCAAGACTCTCTGTGTAGGTGTCTTTCTCTTGATCACTCCCAAAATTGTCACCGTGTTCTGAATCAACAACATTAATACCTTCAGGCTCTACATGTGATCCTTCACCTGGCAAAGACCGTTCTGTGAGTTCACAAATATGAATAGGGGCTACCTTGGTCACATCCCACCCTTTGTGGTATCTGGAAATATGCGCTGAAAAGGATGACTTTACATTAAACGTCTTAGAACATCCATCAAAGGGACACATTACAGTCAGACCCTCATGAATGTGACCACTCAAATGAGATACAAGACTTTTAAGATCTGCATATTCAGTGGTGCAAAAATTGAATGAGCACTTCAACTGTACAGACACACTACGGTTCCAAGTTTGGCTGCTCCTGTCTGAGTGTGTTCGTGCCATATGCACAGCAAGGCTATTGTATGTGGTAAGCTTCCTTCCACAGTCCTTATGGCCACATAAAAAAAACACATTACTAACATTTCTGTGTGATCTGCAGTGTTTCAGGTAATCGGTCGAAGACCGACAGTTAAAGCCACAAATGTTACAAGCCAACATGTTGAGTAGACTGAATTTGCCAGGTGAAGAATAGACAGAATCAGAATCAATAGGCAAACTAAACTCAATATAGTGAAGCAGATAGTCGCGTTTTGTTGTGTGGGAAAAACTCTTGCCTCATTTACATGTACTCTTAAATCAGTACCTTCAAATAAGCAAGCTGACACAATTCAACTAGCTTCCTCAGTAGTACTGTACATGTCATGCAGCACTAAAATAGGCAAGAACCTGTGTGTTGGAGTGGCAGCCCATTAAGGTGCCTTTAAAAGGGGGGAAAACTGTTCCGTGTGTACTGTGTAGGGAGTGACCCAGGAGTGTGCTGCTGGAGAGATGAGTGCACTGCCCAGCAGAGAGAACACAGGCTAGAGGGAGGACAGGGAGGATAGCTACCATGGACAGGGGTGCGGGTGGACAGGGCCAGCCCAGGGCCAGACAGGGCCCGTCCTCCTGCATGCGTTCTCTCTGCTGGGCAGTGCACTCCTCCTGGGGACACCCTCCAAGGCAATTTAATGAGCTTCCACTCCAACACCCTGGTTCAGGTCCTTACTGATCAAACCAGGCTTGACAGCAGTGGTGGACAGGAAAATAAATATAACAAATCAAAATACAAATCATAGAATCAAATTCCACCGGCTGACACTTTCACCTGGAAATTATTTGAGCCTGTTATTTTGTAACTCTGCAATTCCAAATAAAATCTGTTATGAGCAAACATATTGCTAAATCATGGTTAACCACACCTTCAAACAGGTCATGTAGACAGGCAGTCAAGGCTGAACATGACACAAATGAAGATTAGACAGCTAGTTGATTTGAAAACATGGTTGCCACAGACGATGTTATATATTATCATCATTACTATTAACTTGTCACTGGGGTAAAACTGTGCACTTTGAAGCTAACTGGGGCAAGTTAGAAAAAGATGTCCCGTGGAATAAAAAACAATAGTAAATTATTCAATGTAACAAAAACACATAAGTGTGAGGAAGTTTTCGAGATTTCTGTGATGGCATCTCTCAGATTACTGTGCCAGGATTTCTTACGGACAGAGTCCTTCATATTAACAGATATTATGAATATTATTATTATATTAACACCCGGGAACGTTATTTTTAGATTTATTTGGTTATTAAAAAAACAAAAAGCAGATCTACAAGCTCATAGCGCGGCACCGAGTTGATCTGCCATTTTTGGGAAAAATCGTGAACATTTGTGTTTGAAAGCGAACATTTTAACTCCAATCTGTGCTTCTGGGGGGGTCCCTAGAACAACATATTTTGAGATGGGGTCCAAGGCCAAATATATATAATTTTAGGGGTCCTTGACATGGGAAAAAGTTGGAGCACCAATGATTTAGCAACATACTGTTCGGATTTTGAAAAATGATTTTTAGATATGCATTTGGCCACGGACCCCCATCTCAAAATGTGTTGTTCCAGGGAGCCCCAGAAACAAAGATTTGAGATACAAATGTGCGCTTTAAAAATATATATATTTTCAAAGATTTTCACAAAAAAATAGCAGATCTACAAGCTCATAGGTGCTGCACTATGAGCTTGTTGATCTGCTATTTTTTCCCCTGTCTTAATGGGGAAAAATATATATATATTCAAAGATTTGCACAAATTTTCACAAAGAAGTAGATCTACAAGCTCATAGGTGCTGCACTATGAGCTTGTTGATCTGCTATTTTTCCCCCTGTCTTAATGGGTTGAATGTGGTCATAGGGATTGTGGAAGGAACAATGATAATATTAACAATAATAACAATAATAATAAAACATGTCTGTGACCATGCATCAAAACAAAATTACATGTGCATCAAGCCCTGTACTGCATGGCTTAAACCAGACATGCCAACATGTTGATAAGACTGCCTATTGATTCTGATTCTAATGAGAGCCTTATTCCATTATGATTGACTCTTTTTCCATCTATCCTTCACCTGACAAATACAAACAAAGTGTTTAGCAACTCATTCTACAAAACACATTGCCCAGCAAAGGAACGTAATACTGAAGACAACTCACAATCCTACACTGGGATTCAAGTTGCTTGCAAGTTGCTGATCCGGTCTGGGTCTATACCGGATACGGAAACGTTTCTCGCATCTATGTGTGCGCGCAAATGATCGGATACAGTAGGCGGGCTCTAGACCGGATCACTATAGAAATTAACAAACTTCAAGTTTCCCACAGGTACTGCTAAAAAGCACGGTGAAGCGAAGTTAACACTACTTTTAATCCAAATGTAACCACAATATAACACACAACCCTTCAAATGTCAACGAAGCCGGTCGGATATATATATTAGTCGATATGATAGTATTATAGCTGAATTTACCGCAGTGTTTGAGGAGGAAAACACCACGGTAATGGAAGCTAACGGGAGCTAACGTTAGCCCGCGGCCTTTTACAATACTTCTTTTAATCCAAATATAACCACAACATAACACACACACCTTCAAATGTCAACGAAGCCTATCGAATATATATTAGTCGATATGATACTTTTATAGCTGAATTGAGCGCAGTGTTTGAGGAGGAAAACACTGTGCCAATGGTAGCTAACGATATACCGGTTGAAATGCTACTAATAAAACAACAACACACAAACCTGCGAAAATAAACTAACCATAATTACAAACTTTACCTATTAAATACATAAACTGGCCAACTTTTGCACGGGGGGAAACACAATGAACCAACCTACCGAGCAGACTTTCAGAAACCCCGTTAGAACGCACGGCCGGTAATGGCGGCCATAAATATTTTTTCCGCCGGGCAAAAGGACCCACAATGCAATGCGCAACCAGTGTTGCCAGATTCTGTGAGGGACACAAACAAGCCACAAGGTCTAGGAAAAAAAGCCCAAAAGACGTGAAGTGGGCCACATAAGCACTTTAATCCTATACATCAACTATTAGAAAATAGTAGATCTACAAGCTCACAATGTGCCGCGACACGACGCGTTGTGAGCTTGTAGATCTGCTATTTTCAAATAAAATCTTGGGGAAACTTATAATAAGCAGACCTGGCAACACTGCTTTTTTACGGCAAAAGTAATGTAAAGGTCTATTACAGTACTTAAACAGTAAAAATTGACACCACATTGGCCATCATTTTACAGATTTTTCTTAGAGTGCATGAATTTATTGAATAGAGAGATTTACGAAGGACGGTTTGAAGGAAGGAAGGAAACAAAGGAAAGTAGGAGCACATACTGTACACACGTCGGTGTGCCTGCCTGCGTGTGTGTGTGTGTGTGTGTGTGTGTGCGCGTGTGTGTGTACAATAGAAGCGTCTGTCTGTGTGTGTGTGTGCCATGCGTCTTCTATGTCCACATGCCTGTTGTCTCGTGGTTAGACTGGTGGTAGACCATGCCTATCATTAGCTTCCTAGACAGTCAGACACACACACACACACACACACACACACACACACACACACACACACACACACACACACACACACACACACACACACACACACACACGCACACACACACTGCTGCCTCGGCACTTCAGCCCACAGTGATTCAGGAAACTTCTACCCCAGCGGTTCCCAACTTGTGGGTTGGGGCCCACTGATGGGTCGTGCGTATACTATGGCAAGTGGGCCCATAAATAATTGGCAAAACACTAAGATTGATAATATAACATTAATATAAAAGATTATGTATAAAAAAAAATATATATATATTTATTCTTTGAAACCTTGACAAAATGTGTTTTCATTGGGATACCGATAAATAGCAACAAGTACACTACGTTAGTGCCATTGATCCAAGCCGGAACACTGATCGATGGATTGATCATTAGAATAAAGCATGCTCTGAAAATGCTGACCATTGACCACTTAACAGTTAACCCATTGAGACCTGAAGCCGATTCTACATGTCTCCTAAATCTCAACAGTATTCTGAAAAAACGTATGTTTCTATATCAGTGGTGTTCAATCTTTTTCATGTCAAGGACCCCCAAAATTATATGTATTTGGCTGCAGACCCCCATCAAAATATGTTGTTCCACGGACCCCCCAGAAGCAAAGATTTGAGTTAAAATGTTCACTTTAAAAATATATATATTCAAAGATTTGCACACATTTTCACGATTTTTCAAAAATAGCAGATCTACAAGCTCGTAGCGCGGCACTCGGTGCCGCGCTATGAGCTTGTAGATCTGCTTTTTTGAATAGCCCAAAGTGTAAATAATGCTTTTTAGCTCAAATCAAAAAATGACACAGTTCCAGGTCTTAATGTGTTAACAGTTAAGTGGTCAGATGGGTGGGCCACAAACGCTTTAGAGAATCTTCGAATGGGACCCGATCCAGACAAGGTTGTTCTACCCAAAACTCTGCCTGAGTTGATTCAAACATCAACGAGGCAGATAAGACCTTGGCTGCATATTTGAAATGGAATAATCAGGCCGTTTAAAGGTAATATTTTCTCGTCCGCGGAACCCTTTCAGCGAGCTCTAGGGCGTTCAGGCAATTCACAGATCATAATTGATTCACCCGGCTGTTGGCACAACGTGTGAGATGACGCTCCCCTGCGGTTCAAATGGACTGCGGGGGTTATTCACTTTCCCAGTCGCTCCTCATTCACTGGTGTAAATGACTCCTTCCTGGAGAGAGCTGACCTGCCTTCCCAATGAGCTGTCTGGAACCGCTGAGGTCATGCTGCCATTATCGGCGCGCACGCTCGCACACGCACGCACGCACACACACAGACACAGACACAGACACACACACACTCACACACACACACACACACTAGGAATTCTCTATTCTGGACTAGGGGACTGGTGCACTGGAGGAGCCTTTTATCTTGTCCGATTTCTCTCCTCTCTTCTGTATGTTTTAGAGAGGGGGAGGGAGAGAGAGAGAGGGAGAATAAACAGTGTGAAAACTAATCCCCTCAAATATTAACTCACTGAGTGCCATTAACGTGTTTCACGTGTTTTACCGCTATTGCGCAACGTGCCATTAACGTGTTTTTGAAAAAAAAAATAAAAAATTGAAAAAAAAATGTTTTTCTTTTTTTTCTTGAAAAAAAATGTTCAGAACCCAAGATATCATTACCTGAAGATGTGCAGCTCCATCCACTCCTTGTTTAACTTAGAACTAAAAAAGGCTATATATCTCTTCCTAAGCACTTTTTGTTTTCTGTGAAAAAAACTCTGGCACTTTTCAGAATCAATTCTGAAATAATTCTGGCAATCCTGGCACTCAGTGAGTTAACCGTTGGTAATGAAATGGGATGCAAATAAAATAAAATCTTAAGTTGTGCCAGTGGGCTTTTCCAAAAGATGTCTCAGTGTGATAACAACAACCATGATTGTTGTCTGTGCAAAGCTGAATTATTACGATTTTCACACACGCACACTAACGCACACATACACACGGCCATGCCCAAAATAGCAAGGTTGAAAGTGGTTAACTCTTTAAGACCTGAGAACGCATCTGTGTGTCATTTTTAGATTTCGTTGGGCTATTCAAAAATAGCAGATATACAAGCTCATAGCGCGGCACCGAGTGCCGCGCTATTAGCTTGTAGATCTGCTATTTTTGAAAAATCGTGAACAATTTTGTGCAAATCTTTGAATATATATTTAAAGCGAGCATTTCTAGCTAAAATGTTATTGCTTCTGGGGATTCTACAAATGTCTTCTAAATCAGTTTAAAACAGTTTTCTGAAACACTTATGTTGCTATAATATTAATGTCAGTGTCAAGGAGCCCCACAACGATATGTATTTGGCTGTGGACCTCCATCTAAAAAAAAAAAATTGTTCCAGGGACCCCCAGAAGAAAAGATTTGAGTAAAAAACAATTGCTTTATAGATATATATTCAAAGATTTGCAAAAAAAGAAACACGATAAAAAAAAAAATAGCAGATCTATAAGCTCGTAGCGCGGCCGCGTTATGAGCTTGTAGATCTGCTATTTTTGAATAGCCAAAAGTATAAAATATGGATAAAGTGGTTACACAGACGCGCCCCCCCCCCGGTCTTAAAGGGTTAAGGACATGGATAATCTATTTTAACATTTGACTGCCATTGATAAATCATTTATCATGTATTCATGGTCACCTTCATTTTCGCAAACCAGGCAAAGTCAAAACATCTGCTTCATTTGAATAACAGGACAAAATCCATCTGTCCGGCGGCTATTATTACCAGTGTTATTGGCTTTGACCCCACAACACAGCAGCGTGCATGCCGTACGCTGTTTGGAACATCTACAATCTGGATCGTTGATGACACGTATTGTCAGATGTACAGTAGTTCATCCTACTATAATTCTAGTAACCTCTGTCTGTCTGTCTGTAGTGGTAGGTGAAGCTACCCGGTTCTCCTCACTGGCTGGACCAATTGCTCTGATTTTGCACACAGCCATTGACCATTACCATCTGAACTTAACTGTGAAGCCCGTTGTTCAATTTCATCAAATCTCAGCTTCTTATTAGCGTTTATGTGTCAAACACTGTCGCCTTGGTTACGGGGCTGCCCAGCTATGGGACGAACTGCCTCCCGGGTTGCCAGATCATGTGCGCATATCCCCCCACGGATGCGTCGACCGGGTATGGTCTAGTTTGAATAACTCAGACAAAGAAAACGGTCTTAGTGCATAATATCTGGTGCTTCAATCTAATACAGTCTGAACTTACTGTTATTGCCTCTGCTAAGCCTGGAGGAGTGTGTGTGTGTGTGTGTGTGTGTGTGTGTGTGTGTGTGTGTGTGTGTGTGTGTGTGTAATATATACAGTACTCAGTGCACTCTGTGTATTCTGTCATGAATGGCCTTGGCAAAGATTTCAAAAACCACGGTGACACTGGCCTGCTTGTGTGTGTAGATGCGTGTGTGTGTGTGTGTGTGTGTGTGTGTTTGTGTGGCTGTGTGTGTGTGTGTGTGTGCAGACAGGACCCATCATTATCTGTGCCACCTGATGATTTGCAGTGTTATGGCAGCCAGCAGTTGTGTTTGCGCGTACATTCTGTGCATGTATATACGGTACAGTAGCACAGGTATGTTTGTGTGGGCATGCACACACACACACACACACCTGTGTGTACGTGTCTGCGAGTCTGTGTACACACAACAAGGCTACTGTGTGTGTGTGTGTGTGTGTGTGTGTGTGTGTGTGTGTGTGTGTGTGTGTGTGTGTGTGTGTGTGTGTGTGTGTGTGTGAGCTTGACATACAGTAGCATGCACCCGTGTCCAGGCTTCATCCTCCCACACAACACACTATGGGTGGAAGGTGTTTTTATTTTCTTTCACGTTTCAGGTGTGTGTGTGTGTGTGTGTGTGTGTGTGTGTGTGTGTTGGCGTGCACACTTTTTGTCATGTACTCACACAGTGAAATTCAGATTCAGTTCCATTCAATTCATTTAACCCATTGAGACCTGAAGCCGATTCTACGTGTCTCCTAAATCCCAACAGTATTCTGAAAAACGTCTGTTTCTATATCAGTAGTGCTCAATCTTTTTCATGTCAAAGACCCCAAAATTATATGTTTTTGGCTGCGGACCCCCATCAAAATATCTTGTTCCAGGGACCCCCAGAAGCAAAGATTTGAGTAAAAAATTAAAAAAATGTAGCAGATCTACAAGCTCGTAGCGCGGCACTCGGTGCCGCGCTATGAGCTTGTATATCTGCTATTTTTGAATAGCCCAAAGTGTAAAATAATGCTTTTTAGCTCAAATCTAAAAATGACACAGTTCCAGGTCTTAATAGGTTAAGTCTGAGTGAAAGTGTAACTGTAAAAATGACTGTGTGTGTGTGTGTGTGTGTGTGTGTGTGTGTGTGTGTGTGTGTGTGTGTGTGTGTGTGTGTGTGTGTGTGTGTGTGTGTGTGTGTGTGTGTGTGTGTGCGTGCGTGCGTGCGTGTGTGTGTGTGTGTGTGTGTGGTGTGTGTGTGTGTGCGTGTGCGTGTCACATCCTTCCTCCGTCGGGCTAATTATACCTGTGAAACCCATCCTGTCTTTTCTGTGACACCGGTCTCCAAAGTACTGTTTTGAATGGTTGGGTGTGGGAGCATCAACAGCAGTATATCTGAGCTGTCGTCGGGCAGGAACCTTGTATCTCCAAATGCAACTTTTAGTTTTACCCCATTTAATGCCCTACTTCATCATACAAGAGTGTCAAGCTAAAGTAGTGTAAATGTCTTTTTTTTTGGGGGGGCTTTTGCTGCTATTTTCACTATTTAAAAAGAAAGCGTTCAATGTCCTGAAAAGTAACGGTTTTGGACGTGCGAGGTTTCCATCCCACAGCCACGATATGTACAGCACTCAAAATATGACTTGATTAACACATTCCCTGCCAGAGTTTATTCATAAGGTACTCACCCACTGCCAGCGTTTTTGAGTTTTATAGCCTTTTGAACCGTTCACAAAAAAATTATATCCATTAAAATCCGCGATCGGATGGTGTTTATAAACAGCAACGACGGACGTACGAGCCCTCATAATGTTTACACTTTTCTTTCTTTTTCTTCTTCTGTGGTATCAGCGGCCCAAAGAGGCTGCAAACGTCATATCCGTTTGGCTGTGACGTGGCTGTGACGTTTCCCCACCGGCCATCTTAGATTAGCTTAGCCTCTGATCGGCTATCAGATCGTTTTAACACAAAGAGGATAACCGTTCGTCGATCAAAGAAAAGAAAATACAACCGGAGCTTACCATTCGTTTTTTAAACCGTGTGAAAACCATGATCTTTAGCCAAAACCAGGGAAAAACTGTTTTTTCAAGATAAAAAACGAACCGGAAACGGTTGTCGGAAATTTTCTCATAGGATGGGTCGGAAGCGTCATGGGGAAAAAAAAAAAATCAAGGATGGTACCAAAACATTTTTTTTTCGTTATCAAACCACATAAAAAGACGATCCCGAGATATCTCGGGATACGCAGGTAACGGGTGGATTTAATGTCCCGAGATATCTCGGGGTTGGCAGTATATGTGTTAAAAGTACAAAAGCATCGGTATCAAAATATACTTTAACCCATTAAGACCTGCAGGCCGATTCTTACTTGTGTCTTCTAAAGCCTAGCAGTTTTCTGAAAAACGTAGGTTTCTATTTCAGTGGTTCTCAAACCCTTTCATGTCAAGGACCCCCAAAATATGTATTTGGCCGCCGACCCCCCCCATCTTGAAATATTTTGTTCCAGGGACCCCCCCAAGAAGCAAAGATTTGAGTTAAAAATGTTAGCTTGAAAAGAATAATAATAAATATATTAATGTGCACACATTTTCTTGATTTTTCAAAAATAGCAGATCTACAAGCTCATAGCGCGGCACTCGGTGCCGCGCTATGAGCTTGTAGATCTGCTATTTTTGAACTGCCCCAAAGTGTGAAATAATGCTTTTCAGCGCAAATCTAAAAATGACACAGTTCCAGGTCTTAATGGGTTAAGTGCCGAAGTAAAGGTGTGTCCCTTTCTCCCTCATCAGTTCAATGAGGGACACGTCTTTTTATTTTCCGAAATAAGGGACGATTCCTCATTTCAATGGACGGTTGGCGACACACCTTCTCTCACACCTCCTGAAGAGCTCCGTACAAAGAGAGAACACATTGGGTCGGCCTCCGTCCGTCAGGTCTTTATTAACGTCACGTTTGGCGGCCGCCTGTACTGTCACATCAAAGAGCAGCTCTCCAGCTCTCTGTAGGAGAGCTTGACAAACTGCAGGCCCAAAAGCCTCATTATTTTCCACCAGACAGACACACCCCTGGAAGGCGGCCCGCTGAGCAGCGTTGCCAGCTTTAGCGAGAGAAACAAGCAACCGGGTCTATGAAAAACGAAGTCCCAAAAATAAGTCACTATACAGGTCAGGTCAGTCAAACTTTTATTGTCCAACGTTGTTTTAGAGTCCCCAAATTACTATGTATTTTGGCCCTGAACGGGAACCTATTTTGGTGCCAGTGACCCCCATGCAAGATTTGCGTCACAAAGGCCCCCCAAAAAAAATCCCCACAACCGCCAATACATACAAGCGAAACTTGTATGTGTGTGTGTGTGTGTGTGTGTTTCCCAAAACACACACACACATTACAAAGCCAAAAAGTCGCTTGTAATAAGCAGACTTGGCAACACTTGCCGTTGAGCCAGAGGCACGTAGTGGCGCCTCGGGCACTGATTTAATACAGAGATTTTCACATTCACCTCCGTCTGTTCAGCGAGCCTTTAAAGCCCCTGTGCTGCTGATGTGGGATCACATTTTCTAGCGCCACGGTGTTGCATTGCATAGGGGCAGTGAGGTCCGGAGGTCCTTGAGGGGGTTCCAGGGGGTCCGCATGCAGCAAAAATTAGTCAAAATAGCCGATCTACAACGTATTGTGACGCCATGCGTTGTAAGCTTGTAGATTGGCTATTTAAGAAACATATCTTTAACCCATTAACACATTAACCGCCAAGAACGTAGTCCTACGGTCCGTTAAATCCAACTGTTAAGCGCCGAGACCGTAATCCTACGGTCCGGGTGTTTTTTCCTTTTTTTCGATTTTTTTTATTTTTTTCAATTTTCTAGGGGGACCATTTTCAGTGTAACACCACCGGAAGTGACCCGGAAGTAATATCCCGTTTTTTGTTTCCCGTCGGCCTTCATTCTAAGTAACACCACTAAAACTATTTTAAAACCAGTGTAGTTTTTTCTCCTCGCATTTCCCATGTTAACATAAACGGTCAGAACTCATACTTCGCGGCTCCTTTTGACACGCGGTCTCGACGAGTACACAAAGGGACATGTGCAAGTTGTTTACAAACAGTGGATCGCGGATTCTAAAGGATTTTAACGGGGCCTATGGCGACTTGAAAAAAACAAAAAACAACAATAAAACCTTGGCAGTGGTGAGTACATTATGAGAAGATTAGCCCTTGGCGGTGGATCTGTTAAGACCTGGAACTGTGTCATTTTTAGATTTGAGCTAAAAAGCATTATTTTACACTTTGGGCTATCGCCGCGCTATGAGCTTGTATATCTGCTATTTTTTTTAAATCGTGAAAATGTGTGCAAATCTTTGAATATATATATATTTTTAAAGCGAACATTTTTTACTCAAATCTTTGCTTCTGGGGGGTCCCTGGAACAAAATATTTTGATGGGGGTCCGCGGCCAAATACATATCATTTTGGGGGTCCTTGACATGAAAAATATTGAGAACCACTGATATAGAAACATACGTTTTTCAGAAAACTGTTGAGATTTAGGAGACATGTAGAATCGGCTTCAGGTCTCAATGGGTTAACAAACAACACCCAATCTTGCATGGGGGTCCACTCCCTGACATAACATATTTTCAGATAGGGGTCAAACACATGATTAATTCAAGGGTCCTTGACCAGGAAAGGTTTGGGAAACACTGGCATAGGGGAATGCCAGCCTCCTTACTGTACTCACACCCTCATGTTATCTCTTATCTGCCTCAAGTTGCCAGACCCTCCCTGGGAAAACTGGGGAGTGGTTCCAAATGCATGAAACTTCTTCTCCGGCGATAGTCGAGTGGGAATAGTCGGTATGAAATGGTAAACCGCCAGGAGAGCCAGGCGAGAGACACGGGGCGGGGGAGACAGAAACATAGTTTGTGTGGCAAAAAAAAAAAAAACTCCAAAAGAACACGGCACGCTTCCAGATAGAAATAGCAAAATGTACTTTTTTCAGCCGGCCAAGCCACAGTCTTTCTCAAAGTATGAGTCCACCCCCCCCCCCCCCCCCCCAGGACGCAACTATAACTTCTCTACACCAGTGGTTCTCAAACTTTTTCATGTCAAGGACCCCCAAATGTACACTTATTACCCCGAGGACCCCCATTTGAAAAGATATGCCAGGGACCCCCATAAGAGAAGGTTTTTTACGGCTCTGTAGCAGTGATTCTCAACCATTTTAATTTCAAGGACCCCCAGTTTGACATGCATTAGGGCTACGGACCCCCATTTAATGGCATTTATACCGCTGGGACCCCAATTTATATTGTAAAATCAATGTTAATTTAACTCTGAGAGTGTACAAATGGAACCATTTGGTTCCATTTGTACACTCTCAGAGTTACAGACCCATAAGGGTCCATTTGGTTCCTGTCCATCATTTAGCTGGGGACCCCCTGGAACCCCCTCAAGTACCCCTGGTACTTGAGAACCAATGCTCTACACAGTAAAAATCCTCAGTGTTCATTTAGCCATTTCAAATGGAGACCCGGGAGGATTCCATTTGTCCACATGCTAATGTACAGTGTGATTTTTATTGTGTACCCTGAGGCTGTCAGCGATTTATGTGCGTTGCGTTTAGCTCTTGATGTGGAGTCTGAGTCTCTTCACTATCTTTGCCGTTCTGACAGCTGCTTGGTACGTACACGATGCGGCCCTTGAAGGGGAACGTTTCAATTTGTGAGAGAGACTATAACACCTCCGTCAGACAGGTCAGGTGTTCAAGTTTATCGTCGCTGCTGCGTGGAAACCTGTCCAAAACTATTCGTTTTCTACCTGCCTACCAATGACATCATCGACGGGGATTACAAGCTAATAGACACTACAACCTTTACAACCTCTTCCTGGACAGTTGAAGTATAGAAGCCAATGTGCTAGCATAAAAACAAAAAAAGTTGTTTGAAATGACCAAACCTGCTTACCGATGATGTCACCGGTATGGCTGGGTTTCTGAACAGTCCACAGCCCTCCTCCGGGGACACAAACCAGGTAGACAGAAATAAATGGTACCGTCTTTTAATGAGCATTAGTGAGGAGGACCACATACAGTGTTTGAAAATAGGTTGAAAATGGGTGAAATGGTCCTTTAAACACTGGTGGATCTCCCCTTATTGCTCACACACACTCTGACGTGCACAAAAAGCATGCACTTGCAAGCACTCAAGCATGAACACAAACGTCCTTTATGTCATCATGTTGTTCAGGGAGAAGACGTATTGAGGCCGAGCGTTGTGATATCTCTCTGTCTGTCTGTCTGCCTGTCTGTCTGTCTGTCTGTCTGTCTGTCTGTCTGTCTGTCTGTCTGTCTGTCTGCCTGTCTGTCTGTCTGTCTGTCTGTCTGTCTGTCTGTCTGTCTGTCTGTCTGTCTGTCTGTCTGTCTGTCTGTCTGTCTGTCTGTCTGTCTGCCTGTCTGTCTGTCTGTCTGTCTGTCTGCCTGTCTGCCTGTCTGTCTGTCTGTCTGTCTGTCTGTCTGTCTGTCTGTCTGTCTGTCTGTCTGCCTGTCTGCCTGTCTGCCTGGTGGCATGTAAGCCACGTCTATCTGTCAATCTTTCTGTCAATTTTGATTATGTTTGTGTGTATGATTTGTTTCTCTGTCTCTCTCTGTCTGTCTGTCTGTCTGTCTGTCTGTCTGTCTGTCTGTCTGTCTGTCTGCCTGTCTGTCTGTCTGCCTGCCTGCCTGTCTGTCTGTCTGTCTGTCAATCTTTCTGTCAATTTTGATTATGTTTCTGTGTATGATTTGTTTCTCTGTGTCTCTCTCTCTCTGTCTGTCTGTCTGTCTGTCTGTCTGT
>NC_139960.1:4064314-4079314 GCF_963454915.1 Gymnoscopelus microlampas
ACAATGGCTTCTATTATAGCATGCTAACTTTCAAGGAATAGCAAGCCTGCAGTTTCTATTAGCTTGGATTCCCCATCAATGATGTCACTGGTAGGCGGGTTCACAG
Source organism: Gymnoscopelus microlampas (assembly GCF_963454915.1). Classification (NCBI taxonomy): domain Eukaryota; kingdom Metazoa; phylum Chordata; class Actinopteri; order Myctophiformes; family Myctophidae; genus Gymnoscopelus; species Gymnoscopelus microlampas. Next base: position 4,064,421 of record NC_139960.1, read on the forward strand.
CCCTCCTCTGAGACACAGACAAAAATGGTACCATATAATGAGCATTAGTGAGGACCAAGTATATGAAGATAGGTTGAAAATGAGTCAAGTGGTCCTTTAAGTGTGTCTGTGTGTTTTATAAATACAGAGCCATTGAAAAGTATTAACAAGTCCTTGTGACTAACTAATAACTACATTGGATCCATTGGAACATTTTTTGGATATACAAGGGTTCTACGTGACAGTGACTATAAATGACTGACTTACCTCCTGCTTACATCATTTCAAAACCTCCACTGAGCTACAGTATGCGTTGACAGCAAATTAAAAAGAGGCGTGTGTGTGTGTGTGTGTGTGTGTGTGTGTGTGTGTGTGTGTGTGTGTGTGTGTGTGTGTGTGTGTGTGTGTGTGTGTGTGTGTGTGTGTGTGTGTGTGTGTGTGTGTGTGTGTGTGTGCGTGCGTGCGTGTTGTGTGTGTTCAAAATGAACGCACCTTGCATTCAGTTTGAACCCTGTGCAGTTGGTGCTTATTTTTAGTCTAACCTGACCTAAATCTCACTGCCATTTCGTCATATCCACGGCACGCACACACACACACACACACGCAGATACATATGCAAAATGAGCAGTCAAGACACAATTTGTGTTTGCACGAAAGGGTAATATCTGTATTTAATGCACACGCACGCACGCACGCACACACACGCGCACACACACACACACAACCATTAATTTGTGCGTGTGTGTGTGTGTGTGTGTGTGTGTGTGTGTGTGTGTGTGTGTGTGTGTGTGCTTTTATGGCCATATATGGATATCTCTCTGTCCTTGTCCCAGTTTCATGCCCATGTATGGAGATGCCTTACAGTATGATATGCCTATATATGGGCAACCACTGGCCTCACGGCTCCATTGTTAGCCAGTAGCATGATGTGTGTGTTTCCTCATGTAACGGAGATCGTCTAAAGTTTAAACATTACAGTCCATGTGCTTAGGCTCAGTGGTGGAAAAAGTACTCAAATTCTTTACTTAAGTAAAAGTACCAATACTGCAATATAAAAATACTCTGTTACAAGTAAAAGTCCAGAATTAAAAATTTACTTGAGTAAAAGTACAAAAGTATTGGCATCAAAATGTACTTAAAGTACCAAAAGTAAAAGTACTAAATATTTGAAAATAGCCGATCTACAAGCTCACAACGCGTCGCATCGCGACGCGTTGTGAGCTTGTAGATCTGCTATTTTCAAATAGCATAGGTTTAAAATGTGTTTAAAGTGGTTAGTGTATGTTTCATTATATCATAATTTATATCTGAAAAGTAACTAGTAACTAAAGTTTTCAAGTAAATGTAGTGGAATAAAAGTACAATATTTGCCTCTGAGATGTAATGGAGTAGAAGTCAAAGTATTGGAAATTGGAAATACTCAAGTAAAGTACAAATACCTCAAAATTGTACTTAAGTACAGTACTTAAGTAAATGTACTTAGTTACTTTCCACCACTGTAATGACCACCCACGTCAGCCTAATTAATACTTAGTTGCACATGTTGAAAACAGCCGATCTACAAGCTCACGACACGTTGCTCTGCGACACGTTGTGAGCTTGTTGTAGATCTGCTATTTTCAGTGCGCATTATGCGCACCTGTCACTCTTGATGCACTCACTGCCTCCCTCTCTCTTTCAATTCAGTTCAATTCAAAGGGGCTTTATTGGCATGTGAAAACATACATGAACGTTTACATTGCAAAACAATGTATGTGCATTTATTAGGGCAGTGGTTCTCAAACTTTTTCATGTCAAGGACCCCCAAAATGACATGTATTTGGCCACGGACCCCCATCTAAAAATATGTTGTTCCAGGGACCCCCCAGAAGCAAAGATTTGAGTTACAAATGTTCTCTTTAAAAGATATATATTCAAAGATTTGCACATATTTTCAAGATTTTTCAAAAATAGCAGATCTACAAGCTCATAGCGCGGCACTCGGTGCCGCGCTATGAGCTTGTAGATCTGCTATTTTTGAAATAGCCAAAGTATAAAACGTCATAATTATTCTGATGCTATATTTACACATTTTGCTGGGTACCCCCTAGAACCCCCTCAAGTACCCCTGGGGGTCCCCGGACCCCACTTTGAGAACCAATGTATTAGGGAATGAAGACGTGTGTTAACTGTTACATTGCAACTTAGAGAAAGCTATGTTACAAAACCATAAGAATTGTGCATTTTCTGTCAGAAGTAGTTATACGTCCACATAGGAAAGGTTCGCTTCGGATAAACTTTTGAAACATGACAGCCGTATTTCAATGTTTTGCATTAACCCATTAAGACCTGGAACTGTGTCATTTTTAGATTTTAGCTAAAAAGCATTATTTTACACTTTGGGCTATTCAAAAATAGCAGATCTACAAGCTCATAGCGCGGCACCGAGTGCCGCGCTACGAGCTTGTAGATCTGCTATTTTTAAAAAATCGTGAAAATGTGTGCAAATCTTTGAATATATATATTTTTAAGCGAACATTTTTTAACTCAAATCTTTGCTCTGGGGGGTCCCTGGAACAAAATATTTTGATGGGGATCCTCGGCCAAATACATATCATTTTGGGGGTCCTTGACATGAAAAAGATTGAGCACCACTGATATAGAAACATACATTTTTCAGAAAACTGTTGAGATTTAGGAGACATGTAGAATCGGCTTCAGGTCTCAATGGGTTAACTTGGTATAAACCTTTGGGACAAATAGCAGAAAAATTGCTCAAATGCATAGAACGGTAGTTGCTCTGTTTGTATGTACAGTATTTCTATGTAACGAGATCACTCAGTGATCGTGATCTTTCTCTCTCTCTCTCTCTCTCTCTCTCCATCTCTATTTCCTTGTGACTTCTGCATAGGTCTCTCTGTTCGCCTTCTCGTTTTGACTCGTTCCGTTCTCTCTGTCTCTCTCGCACCGTCCCCCCCCCCCCCCCCTCCATCCATCCGTCACCGTGCTCCATATTTAATTCACATCTCCCTGGAAATCTTTGCCGTAGCACTCGCGACGACCCAGTGAATTAATATTTCAGCTCCCTTGCTGTCTTTCTATCTTATGACTTCTCCCGTCCGTTCGTCTCTTCATCTTATCTGGCGGTGCGACCACTTTGAAATGTGGAACCTCTGATGGAGCGGGGCAGCGCGCCTGCTCCACTTTTGGGAGCACCTGCCCCCTCTGCCCATCCGTTGCCAGATGTCGTGAGAGAAACAAGCAGACAGGTCGACGAAAGCAAGCTCAAAAGAAGCGACTACTGTAGGTCGCATGATCACACACACACACACACACACACACACACACACACACACACACACACACACACACACACACAGGCTATTTGAAAATAGCCGCGTTGTGAGCTTGGATGTAATGTGTGTGTTGAAACATTTGAAATACTATTTTATTTTGACTGGAATGACTGGTTTAAACAACATTAGACTGACAGCAAGCATAAAAAAACACAAAAAACAGGACAGGAGGAAAACAAACAAGCCCAAAGTCGCTTATAATAAGCGGGCATGGCAACACTGCCCCTGCCTCTGTGTTGGCAGGCCGTCAGGCCAACTGGTTACAGCTGGGTCGAGGGGGTCTTGAGGAGAGGATATAAGATCACTCTCTCTCTGTTTTTCTACAGTTTGCTGGTCCCAGTCTTACACTGGACCTGCTGGGGCTTTAACCCATTGAGACCTGAAGCCGATTCTACATGTCTCCTAAATCTCAACAGTTTTCTGAAAAACCTATGTTTCTATATCAGTGGTGCTCAATCTTTTTCATGTCAAGGACCCCCAAAATGATATGTATTTGGCCGCGGACCCCCATCAAAATATCTTGTTCCAGGGACCCCCAGAAGCAAAGATTTGAGTTAAAAATGTTCGCTTTAAAAATATATATATTCAAAGTTTTGCACACATTTTCACGATTTTTCAAAAATAGCAGATCTACAAGCTCGTAGCGCGGCACTCGGTGCCGCGCTACGAGCTTGTAGATCTGCTATTTTTGAATAGCCCAAAGTGTAAAATAATGCTTTTTAGCTCAAATCTAAAAATGACACAGTTCCAGGTCTTAATGGGTTAAGAACCACTGTCTTATAAAAACACTCACCGCAGCATGTTGCACACTATTACTAGTGTGAACCTCCACTTTTAGATCAGCTATTTTCAAATAGTCGAGGTGTGTATAGGCTATAGGGTTCAATTGGTAAAACTGGTTGCTTCTTTTGGGCTTGTTTTTGTAGACCCTGGGCACTTGTTTCTCTTACAAAATCTGGCAACAGTGGCACTGCTCTGCCAACAAGAGGCTGCAGCCCTGCTCTGTCTGTCTGCCTCTGCCCAGTGACTTGTTGCTCACTGCTCCCCCTGCTGCCCACCTACACACACTGCGTTCCAGAGCCATACGTTTCTCAGACCAACACTCCACTGCGTCCAGTGGTGGAAAAAGTACTCAAATTCTTTACTTAAGTAAAAGTACCAATACTGCAATATAAAACTAGTCTGTTACAAGTAAAAGTCCAGAATAAAACATTTACTTGAGTAAAAGTACAAAAGTATTGGCATCAAAATGTACTTAAAGTACCAAAAGTAAAAGTACTAAATATTTGAAAATAGCCTAGGTATAAAATAGGTTTAAAGTGGTTAATGTATGTTTCATTATATCATCATTTATATCTGAAAAGTAACTAGTAACTAAAGTTTTCAAGTAATTGTAGTGGAGTAAAAGTACAATATTTGCCTCTGAGATGTAGTGGAGTAGAAGTAAAAGTATTGGAAATTGGAAATACTCAAGTAAAGTACAAATACCTCAAAATTGTACTTAAGTACAGCACTTAAGTAAATGTACTTAGTTACTTTCCACCACTGACTGCGTCCACAAACGTCCTCCGTCGTGTGCTGTTGACTGGGTTATTGACCCGTGGCAGCGTCGTTGGTGACAACCACTGTAGTAGGGTAGTTATTGAACTGATAAGGGACATGCTTTGTTCCTTATTTTGGGGGAATCAATCAATGACACACATCTCCAAACAGCTCATATAATATAATAAAGCTTGTTAACCAAACCGTCTAGACGTAGTAAAATGGACCTGAGTTGTCTCTGTCCTTATAGCTATTTTTTGGGCTAATGTTCCCTTCAGAATATGGATGCTGGGTTTCAAGTGGTCGTTTAACCCTTTAAGACCGGGAACGCATCTGTGTGTCATTTTCTTTTTTTATGTCTTTGGGCTATTCAAAAATAGCAGATATACAAGCTCATAGCGCGGCACCGAGTGCCGCGCTATGAGCTTGTAGATCTGCTATTTTTGGTCCCTGACATGAGAAAGGTTTGGGAACCACTGATATTATAGCAACATAGGTTTTTTCAAAAAACACTCGGTGCCGCGCTATGAGCTTTTGTATATCATGGGTTAATATACAAAAACTGTACATATACATATACGAGTACAGTGAGATTTTCTTTTTCTTTTACATTTAATTTCTTTTCTTTTACATTTCCTTGGCGTCAGGGACGCCCAGCAGGGTGTTCCATACTTGAATTTCAGGTTGGCAACCCTAGTGACAAACCCGCAGGGACGTGCACAGATAGACTCTAGGTGGCGCTAGAGCACCTGCCCTCTGCCCTCTTGACCAGAAGTGCCCTTTTGAAAAAAGGGCACAGCAGGGTTCTTCAACAGGGGGTCCGGGACCCCTAGGGGGTCCTCAGAGTTACTACAGGGGGTCCGCCAAATCCTTATGTGATATGATTTTTCTTTTTACCATAACCACTCGAAACCTAGCATCCCTTTTCTGAGGAGAATAGCAGATCTACAAGCCCCACAACGCCTCGCAGCGCGAGGCGTTGTGGGCTTGTAGATCGGCTATTTTTGGCAAAGAGGTATAGGTGTAGAGGGAAAAAAGAGCAGACCAAGTAAACAAAAAAAAAGTATAATTTACTTGAGCGCCTGCCCCTCAAAATGTCTGTGCACGCCACTGCAAACCCGAGCCATCCTTAGCCTCAACCTTTGCATTGAACTTACTCGGTCCTATAAGGCTTGATCAGAAGTTACTTATATGGCTCTTTCACACTACAAGATCTACTGTAAAGTGAGCCACGTCGTGCCGTGAAGCGTATTTCTGGATTCACCCTTCAGGGTTAGGCCTGTCTGCCAGTTGGAGCACAAGTACAGTATCAAGGAAGGTCGGAGTAGGGGGATAATAAATGTCATCTATTTGTGTAAAGTTCACAAGCAAAAGCAAACATCCTTCTCCATTCAAGGGCACAGTGAAATCTGCAGTACTAAAAAGCTGCAATCCGTAACTTATTTTAATGAATAAAATACTGGAGCTTATTTTAATGAGCGAGACATTATTTTAACCATGTCTGTACGGTAGAGTATAAGTTGATACAACATAACTCGTACATATGTATGGTAGAGTGTGTTATACAGTGGTTGTCAAACTTTTTCATGTCAAGGACCCCCAAATTGACACTCATTAGCCCGTGGACCCCCATTTGAAAAGATATTCCAGGGACCCCCATAAGAGAAGATTTTTACGGCTCTATAGCAGTGATTCTCAACCATTTTAATTTCAAGGACCCCCAGTTTGACATGCATTAGGCTACGGACCCCCATTTAATGGCATTTCTATCTCTGGGACCCCAATTTATATTGTAAAATCAATGTTAATCTAACTCTGAGAGTGTACAAATGGAACCAAATGGACCCTAACGGGTCCATTTGGTTCCATTTGTACACTCTCAGAGTTACAGACCCATAAGGGTCCATTTGGTTCCTGTCCATCATTTAGCTGGGTACCCCCTGGAACCCCCTCAATTACCCCTGGGGGTCCCCGGACCCCACTTTGAGAACCAACGTGTTAATACATTGGAGGTGGTCTCCATACTCTTCATAGAGAAATGTAGACCAGGACGGGTGGGACAACCTATTGGTGGACAAGTAGTACTGCCTGGAGCTCAGCTCATAAAGCATATTAATTAATATCTCCCCTGGCAGAGGCGGGAATGCCTCTTGGATGAGCGGTGGTGGCTCCTCCTCCTTTCTTAGTCCACTTCCTCCCGGGTGCCTCTGTATTTATTCCTACTAACAACAACACTACATGTTTAAGGCAGTGGTGCCGACATATTCTGCTGTTAGCAGAATGCCTAGACTTTGCATTCGCTTGAGAGATTACGAATGGCTAAATTAACGCTGAGGATGTTTTACCGTGTACAGTCTTTAAATGCCAAAAGATAATTGAAGCCTGACCTATGACCTAACCTATACCACACGCTGTTTGGGTCTGTCTGTTAAGTCCAAAAAGTGCTTTAAATGGAAATGTTTCCTTAGGAGAGTACTAGCCTGCAACAAACGGTGGTGGCAAAGTAACTGTACTTAAGTACCATTTTGAGGTATGTTTTACTTTCCTGGAGTAATTCCAACTTTCAATACTTTTACTTCTACTCCACTACACCCCAGAGGCACATATTGTACTTTGTACTCCACTACAGTAATTTTACAACTTTAGTAACTAGTTTCTTTTGTTGATTTTGATTATCATTACAAAACACACATTAACCACTTCAGCCCTGTATACTACATATAGCTATTTTCAAACATTTCTATACGTTTTGAAAACTACTCTACTACTAACTACTAACAATACTTTTGTGTACTAGGCTCTTACTTGTAACAGAGTATTTCTACACTGTGGTATTGATACCTTTACTTAAGTAAAAAAACAATTGGGTACTTCTTCCATCACTGACAGGAAATAGAATTGTACATTATGCAAGGGTGAACACCCAACCAAAAGCCATGAAAAGAGGATCAATCATGCTTGGTTTAATTGATCATAATTAAATGCTTCCGGGGGCAAATCCGGACTCATCCCACTAATCAGCTCTAATGGCCTGATTCTGTCTTGCAAGTGAATCTGAAAAATTGACTTTTTGTTTCACATTAGTGTACGGCATTTGGGGCGTGTGTGTCAATGTATCAATCGGTGACCCTTTTGGGTTAGTTTTACACTCTCAGATTTAAATTCACTCTTAACCCATTAAGACCTGAAGCCGATTCTACAAATGTTTTCTAAATTCAAACAGTTTTTTGAAAATAATTCTAAAAAATATTTTTTCACGATTTTTCAAACATAGCGGATCTACAAGCTCATAGCACGGCACTCGGTGCCGCGCTATGAGCTTGTATATCTGCTATTTTTGAATAGCCAAAGAAATCGAAAGTGACACAGATTTAATGGGTTTTGTCTTCATTCAAACAACCGCTGTCGTGTCATGTTAGTCTGCTGTTTCTCAACAGTGGGTCCGGGAACCACCAGGGGTCCAAATGGACGCTTACGGGTCTGTAACTGAAGAGAGTGTACAAATTGAACCAAATGGACCCATTAGGGTGCATTTGGTTCCATTTCTACACTCTCAGAGTGAGTGTTTGAAGCGCCTGGTGTGTAATTAAATAAATATATATATTTTTTCCCACTGTTTTAGTCAAAACCAGAACCTCTCTCTCTCTCTCTCTTTTTCTCTCTACTTGTTAGTTTACGCTGTTACGCGCGCACGTGTGTGTGTGTGTGTGTGTGTGTGTGTGTGTGTGTGTGTGTGTGTGTGTGTGTGTGTGTGTGTGTGTGTGTGTGTGTGTGTGTGTGTGTGTGCAACCATGTGGATTTCATTACAGGAATAGTGCACTTTATTGCTTTCCACTCAGGTCCACGCCCATATCCACACACACACACACACACACACACACACACACACACACACACACACACACACACAATGTTGTCAGCTTAAGTTTTGCTTGCCGTTTTGTAGGAAAATGTGCGATTCAGAGGTTTAGAGATTATCTCTTTCATTCTGTCATATCGTCGTTTGTCGGCCAAAAACCTCCATATTTCAGCATTTTATGTTTTTTCGTAAACGAACGCCCTACTTCATCCTACAAGAGTGTCGCACAAAAGTAGTGAAAATTGCAGATCTACAAGCTCACAACGTGTCGCGTTGTGAGCTTGTAGATCTGCAATATTCACTACTTTTAAAACGTGTTTAGAATAATTATAAGAAAAGGAACGGTTTCGGACGTAAAAGGTTTCCACCTCCACAGCAACGGTATCTCTCTCTTCTTTTACACTCTCTCTACCCCCACACCCCCATCTCCCCCTTCTCTCTCTCTCTCTCTCTCTCTCTCTCTCTCGCTCTCTCTCTCTCTCTCTCTCTCTCTCTCTCGCTCTCTCTCTCTCTCTCTCTCGCTCTCTCTCTCGCTCTCTCTCTCTCTCTCCCTCGTTCATAAAACCATCCTATCATATCGTCTCTCCTCCCTTTCTGAATGTTAATAGTTTAACCCATTGAGACCTGAAGCCGATTCTACATGTCTCCTAAATCTCAACAGTATTCTGAAAATCGTATGTTTCTATATCAGTGGTGCTCAATCTTTTTCATGTCAAGGACCCCCAAAATTATATGTATTTGGCCGCGGACCCCCATCAAAATATCTTGTTCCAGGGACCCCCCAGAAGCAAAGATTTGAGTAAAAAAATGTTCGCTTTAAAAATATATATATTCAAAGATTTGCACACATTTTCACGATTTTTCAAAAATAGCAGATCTACAAGCTCGTAGCGCGGCACTCGGTGCTGCGCTATGAGCTTGTAGATCTGCTATTTTTGAATAGCCCAAAGTGTAAAATAATGCTTTTTAGCTCAAATCAAAAAATGACACAGTTCCAGGTCTTAATGGGTTAAAACACTCAATTATTTATGACTTACAGACCCTTGAGCCCCCCCACACACACATCCCCACACACACACACACACACACACACACACACACACACACACACACACACACACACACACACACACACACACACACACACACACACATGCAAGAATGCACGCACGCACCTTGTTTAGGTTATAGGACACCTCCAGTGACAGGCCTCAAGATCTCGTCTCCTCTCCTCTACCCCTGCACACAGAAACATTGTGTTTCTTGTTCTTTAAAAAGGTTACGTGCTTCCATGAAGAACCATCACTTACTAGAGAAAGCATTGTATTTAGAGAATGGTTCTTCATGTTCCTCGTGCGGTTTTGCAGAACCTTTTTGGTTCATTGAGGAACTACAGATTGTTCCTCCCCATTTGGATGTTTCTTTGAGGCACAATACAATGCTCTGTAAGCTCACAACTGTTAGATTGTGAGCTTGTAGATCAGCTATTTGTAGATGGGGGGGAAAAAGGAGCGGACCAAGTATAGAGCCCTGGGAGACACCAGTTGAAGAAGTATCTGGGGTGGTTAAGGGTTCTTTGTAGAACCATTAAAATAAAAGGTTCTTTGAAAAACCTTGGTCTGAAAGGTTCTTTCTGGAAGCAATAGTGATCCTTCTATGGCAGTGGTTCTCAACCTTTTTCATGCCAAGGACCCCTTAATTGATATATATTTGGCCCGCGGACCCCCATCTGAAAATGTTTCGTGCCAGGGACCGCCAGAAGCAAAGATTTGAGTTAAAAATGTTTGCTTTAGAGAATATATAAATATATTCAAGGATATGTGCACATTTTCAAGACTTATTTCAAAAATAGCAGTTCTACAAGCTCATAGCGCGGCACTCGGTGCCGCGCTATGAGCTTGTAGATCTGCTATTTTTGAATAGCCAAAAGCTAAGTGGTTAAAATGACGCTATGCTAACTAATTTCGCTGAGCACTGGTGGTCCCCGGACCGCTGGTTGAGAACCACCGTTCTGTGGCATCGCTCTGAAGAGCCAGTTTCCGTTCCAGTTGGCACGTTTTATTTGTTTCGAGTGCAGTGCCCCCATCATTCCTCATCCCTCACGCTCCCCCAGCATCGCTAATGGAATAATTGCGTGAGGTTTTGGCAGAGCGAGTTACAGTCAAGGTTCTAAATAGTCTTGGTTAAACATCTGCATGATTCATCTCTATACTCTACAGTTAGTCATCTGTAGTTATAAGAGTAGCTTCACGCAGTCAAAAGGCAAGAGTGTTCATTTCACTCTGAGAGTGTAAACAATGCTTACATTTGTACACTCTCGTGGTTAAAATGAACACTGCAGATTTGACTGGTGTTGTTGTTGTTGAATCCTAATGTTCTCTGAGGCCCCTGAGGCTGCCATTAGCCCAAGCGTGGGAACATAACAGTGCTCTCTCTAAACACAATGTGGATGTGGCCCGTTGAAATGAATGTTTATGTCGAAGTGTTTCTTTAACTGTTTTTGACACGGCGGAGAACTTCCATTGATCACAACCGCTCTGAATTACGCTGTAAAATCGCGCTGTAAAAAAAAAGAAAGAAAAGACAAAGATTCACACCAGTAAACACACCTCTTTAACCCATTGAGACCTGAAGCCGATTCTACAGGTCTCCTAAATGCCAACAGTTTTCTGAAAAACGTATGTTTCTATATCAGTGGTGCTCTATCTTTTTCATGTCAAGGACCCCCATCATTATATGTATTTGGCCGCCGACCCCCATCAAAATATTTTGTTCCAGGGACCCCCCGAAGCAAAGATTTGAGTTAAAAATGTTCGCTTTAAAAAGATATATATTCAAAAATTTGCACACATTTTCACACATTTTCAAAAATAGCAGATCTACAAGCTCGTAGCGCGGCACTCGGTGCCACGCTATGAGCTTGTATATCTGCTATTTTTGAATAGCCCAAAGTGTAAAATAATGCTTTTTAGCTCAAATCTAAAAATGACACAGTTCCAGGTCTTAATGGGTTAATCATGGAAGTGCACACACCCAAATTCATAGGGAACCTATATGTGTTTTAGGGGGCGCCGGCTGGCTAACGAGGCCGCCACAGCCATTAGCCAATCAGTGGCCTGCTTGGGAAGTCTTTTACACAGACACCCAAGTTAGAGAATAACACGATAGCAGACAAAGTTTAGCTTCCCGGCTGGTTCATTAATGCAGAGGGTGCACAAATGGAACCAAATGTTTGCCTCGCTATGAGCTTGTAGATCTGCTATTTTTGAAAAATCTTGAAAAAATGAGTTTTCTTTTTTTTTCAAAAAAACTGTTAGGATTTTGAAAACATTTTAACACATTGACTTACTATTCATGCCAGAGATTTTTCAATGACAAAAAAAAAAGTACACAGGAGCCGAGGTACAAAATTTTAAAGTTTTAAGTTAACAAGGAAGTGAATGAGAGTAAAGATCTTCAAAAATTCATATCTCCTTGGTCTTTGGGTCAAAAAAAAAAAAAAAAAGTAAAAAATAAATTTAAAAAAATTTGAAAATGTTTTGAAAAAATATTTTTTTGCTAAAATCGAGTTAATTCGATCTTGGCAGGCAAGTGATGAAAAGCTAATATCGAATTAATTCGATCTAGGCAGTCAATGTGTTAAAGAATCGCCTCAGGTCTTAAAGGGTTAAAGCCGCAATCCGTAACTTTTATGTCCTCTCCTGGATTTCGAACCCAGGTCTCCATGCGTTGGAGACCAGACATGTACTGTGTACCTCTCAGTCAAGAAGAGGCATTCCCTGTTTGGCCTGTATGGGGAGATATTGGGCCTATGAGCTTCAGGCAGAACTACTTGCTTGTCAAGCAGTAGGTGTTATAATGTATACTACCATAACGTACTTTACCATACATATGAACTTATATTGTAATAACATACTCTACCATACAGATGTACTAGTTATGTTGTATTAACGTACTCTACCGTACAGATTTGTTAAAATAGCATTTTATTCATTCGAATAAGGTCTGTATTGTAACTTTTGACCCTGAGAATGTTACTGTTTGTGCCCACCAGGCAACAGTTATCACTGTAAACCACAACTCTAGATAAGTTCAAGGTTGCATGTGTGAAAAGCAGCTTTTTAGCCCATCATGTTGGTTCGGACTCCCAAAACAAGCTCTTTTACAAACCATCTATTTTTTTCCCCTCAGGCCAGAGTGGTTTATGGGTTAACAGTGATGAGTGCTTATGGGTAATGGGGCGATGGTGCCCACCGACATCCGCTCGTAGAACACCCACAGCAGGACCGTGCGGTCGCGGCTGGACGTGGAAACATGTTTTTTTTCCCCCCTCTCTTTCTCTCTCTTTTTTTTTTACCAATCCCACTAAACTGAACTGGTTAGAACTGTGTGTCAGAACAACATTGTGGTCTTTGGCTTTTATTGTGTGCATGGGAACAACACCCACTGCTTATTTTAGTCAATCTGTGACCCTTTTTTGAACCAGTGATTCCCAACTTGTGGGCCTTGGCCGCACTGGTGGGCTGTGAGGATATTGCAAGTGGGCCACCCAAATAATTGGCAAGACACTAAGATTGTATTGATAATATAACATCAAAATAAAATAAAAAGATTGGTCATTGTTTTTTTTTAAACCTTGAGAATTTTGTTTTCCTCGTGATACCGACCAATAGGAACTTAAAGGTAGGGTAAGTGATTTTCTTTGGTTAAAATGTAGTGTTAAATAGCTCTATATTCTGATAGTACTCATTGCTATAGAGTGTTTGTTCAGTAAAAGGAGTCTCCTTGTCTCTCCTGCTCTTTATAAAACAGAAAATGCATTTCCGTTTCAGTTTCAGTTTCATTTCCAATTGTATCCAATCAGGACAGAGAACTCAATCAGGATATAGATTAAACAAGTGAAAATGGAAGTGATGACACTAAGGAATGAGCAGGCAAAACTGGAACTGGAACACTATAAAAATGAAGCTTAAAAATGGGTACTTTCTCCTGATTGGCTGAGATTTTGACACCTACCGGAAAATGTATTTTCTGTTTATTAAAGAGCTGGAGAGACGGGGAGACTCCTGTTACTGAACAAACACTCTATAGCAATGATTACTATCAGAATATAGCGCTTTAACCTTTTAACAAAATACTTTATGTTTTAACCCAAAAATATCACTTACCCTACCTTTAACCACTTCAACCCCTGCGTCCCGGTATGGATCTAACAAGCTCACGCGGCGCCGCTCGTAGACCGGCTATTTTTGAGCGAAGAGGTTTGGCGTAGACGCGGGGGGAAAGAAAAGGGTCCACGAGCAGTTGTAACTCAGGTCCATTTGACTGAGAATAGAGCATTTTAAGTAGTGTACTAACGTTAAAACAAACACGCTCTGAAAAATGCACGCGGACCGGCTGCTGCCGTGTTAAGTGGTCAGATGGGTGGGCCGCTGACGCTTGCCAGGGACCACCAGTGGTCCTTGAGGGGGTTCCAGGTGGTCCCCAGCTAAATGATGGAGAGTTGGTAACCAAATGGACCCTTACAGATCTTTAACTCTTGAGAGTGTAAAATGAAACCAAATGGACCCTTACGGGTCCATTTGGTTTCATTTTACACTCTCAAGAATTAAATTATTGTTAAAGGGTCTACACCATGAATTTAAAAAATAATATTAATATTTAACATCATATTGTTTATGTCCCTCAAATGTTTTTCAAAAGGTTTGAGCCTAAATCAAGCCTCAGATATACTCATTCCAACTAACTTCTCTCTGGCTTATAAAGCACTTTCACCTGCAATACCACATGGTCCCGTTTGGCACGGGGCGCTATTGAGCCAGTTTGTATGCATGTTATCTCCTGGTTCTGTGTGGAAAAAGTAAAAAAAAAAAAGAAATATGAAAAAAAAAATTTTTTTTTTTTTTTTTTTTTTTTTGGAACTGAAAAACGGGAGGAATTGTTCCCTGACGTGACGTAGGCAGGGGGAACAAATCTGACAGACTGTTTTCAGACCAATTTACATAAAAACCACAGATAGCCTATGAAAGCCTGCATGCTCGAAGTCGGGTATTTGTTGGAACAGAAGAGAGGTGGGGGAGACCAAAAACACACAAAAATGAAGAAAAAGTTAAAATTCATGGTGTAGACCCTTTAAACATCTGCATTACTTAATTAAAGAATTGTTATTTTGATCAACG
>NC_139960.1:4081814-4106814 GCF_963454915.1 Gymnoscopelus microlampas
ACGAGCTTGTAGATCTGCTATTTTTGAATAGCCCAAAGTGTAAAATAATGCTTTTTAGCTCAAATCTAAAAATGACACAGTACCAGGTCTTAAGTGGGCCCTGCGATCCAGAAAAGGTTGAGAACCACTGCTACTAATGTATGTGTGAGTGAGCATTTTTGAAGCTCTGCCCCACCCAACAACCCCCCCCCCCTCTCTCTCACTCTCTCTCAGTCAGTCTCCCTCTTCAAAGTTCTCCTGCCCTCCCCTCGCCCTCCCCTCCTCACACAGATCACAGTCGTGGGCTGGGGGAGAGGGGTATAGACACACATGCTCCAGAACCCTGGCCTAGCCACTATAGCCGCCACTTAGCTCTCCATGCTAGCCGTGCTCTCTCTCTCTCTCTCTCTCTCTCTGTACCGTGTCTGGGCTCATATATAGCTTTGATCAGGCAGCTCCCCTGGGATCAGACCAGACCAGGCCGTATCATCATCAGGCTACCTTTTATCCTTTAATTATGAGTCCATAATGAACCCTGTACGCTCTGGTGGAACACTTCAGACAGTGTGTGTGTGTGTGTGTGTGTGTGTGTGTGTGTGTGTGTGTGTGTGTGTGTGTGTGTGTGTGTGTGTGTGTGTGTGTGTGCAGTGGTGGAAAAAGTACTCAAATTCTTTACTTAAGTAAAAGTACCAATACTGCACTATAAAAATACTCTGTTACAAGTAAAAGTCCAGAATTCAAAGTTTAGTTGAGTGAAAGTACAAAAGTATTGGCATCAAAATGTACTTAAAGTACCAAAAGTAAAAGTACTAAATATTTGAAAATAGCCGATCTACAAGCTCACAACGCGTCGCGATGCGACGCGTTGTGAGCTTGTAGATCTGATATTTTCAAATAGCCTATGTATAAAATAGGGCTAAAGTGGTTAATGTATGTTTAATAATATCATAATTTATATCTGAGAAGTAACTAGTAACTAAAGTTTTCAAATAATTGTAGTGGAGTAAAAGTACAACATTTGCGCGGTTTCTGCACCGACAGTGACGATATATATATTCTCGCTCTCTTGTCTTGTCGCTCCCCCGTCTGCGTCACCTATCCACACATGGCCTTCTGATGAAGTGCTACTTCTATTCCACTCTGCTTGTGCTCATGGAGCTGTGGGGGGGCTTTTCTCTCTTAAGCTCACTTGATATTTTGATGAATCACCAGAGAGACGTCCCTCTCCTCCGACTGCTGGAAACATTCAAACCCAAAGATCTATCCTCTCCTCCTAGCGTCGCTATGATTCAAAAGAGAGAGAGCCCCCCACCCCCCTTTTTTTTGTAACTTCTAATTATACGCTGGCTGTGAATGAATGAGTGCCGTCTGGAAAAGACACCTGCTCTTGTGCCCGCCAGGGAGAATTAAAAAGGTTTTGCTGTTCGCCAACAGTGGCCATGATGGCTCTGTGAGTTATAGCCACAGCTAGCTTATGACTCAGGTAGATGTTATTGTTTTAACCCATTGAGACCTGAAGCCGATTCTATACATGTCTCCTAAATCTCAACGGTTTTCTGAAAAAAACGTTTGTTTCTATATCAGTGGTGCTCAAACTTTTTCATGTCAAGGACCCCCAAAATGATATGTATTTTGGTCACGGACCCCCATTAAAATATTTTGTTCCAGGGACCCCCCCAGAAACAAAGATTTGAGTTAAAAATGTTCGCTTTAAAAATATATATATTCAAAAGATTTGCACACATTTTCAAGATTTTTCAAAAATAGCAGATCTACAAGCTCGTAGCGCGGCACTCGGTGCCGCGCTACGAGCTTGTATATCTGCTATTTTTGAATAGCCCAAAGTGTAAAATAATGCTTTTTTTAGCTCAAATCTAAAAATGACACAGTTCCAGGTCTTAGTGGGTTAAACCTGGGTGGTTTGCTATTAGAAATATTGCAGTTATTAGCCCCATCAATCATTTTATCCTCTTGTGCTTATTTTTCCTTTTTTCTTCAGTGTTAGACTTGTAGATTAAAACGAGCTGCGTGATCGTGTATGATCTATCATTCTGATGACGTGCACTCTGCGTGCCCCATGGGTTTTTACCAGACAACGTCGATGCATCATGTTGCAGTTCGGCATAATGTACACCTATCGTCGTGATAAGTGACCTTACTAAGTCATTCAGATGATCCCCCCGGCTTTTAAGGATATTAAGCCACATAGAGTAGAATTGGCCTTTATTGAAACGCTGCGGAAAACTCATAGTCATCATGAAGTGAAACGACACGATGAAAGTCATTTTTTTACAAACTAGAGGACGCAATGCGGCCGTCACACCTACCAAAATGTTCATTTTTCAGGATTTTTTTTTTTTTTTTAACGCTGCCACTTAACACGGCAGCCATTTGGACCGCGAGCATTTTCAGAGCATATTTTATCGCAAAAATCGTAGTGCCAATTGCTTTTTGGGCCCGACTTACAATATCCTCACGTTACGTCCCACTAACACCATACATCAACAGCTGGCATTACTATAGCTCGCAGACAACAAGCATCAAGTGTGTGTGTGGAGATAAACGAGGTGCGCCTCACTCACTCAGACTAGTTGAGAGATGGATCGCTCCGATCTGTGCCGACCAGAGTTCCGAGGCTGGCACTGTGTGAGGACCCAGAGCTTGTTTGAAAACTTGTTTAACCCATTGAGACCTGAAGCCGATTCTACATGTCTCCTAAATCCCAACAGTTTTCTGAAAAACGTATGTTTCTGTATCAGTGGTGTTCCATCTTTTTCATGTCAAGGACCCCCAAAATGGCAAGAATTTGGCCGCGGAACCCCATCAAAATATTTTGTTCCAGGGACCCCCCAGAAGCAAAAATTTGAGTTAAAAATGTTCGCTTTAAAAATATATATATTCAAAGATTTGCACACATTTTCACGATTTTTCAAAAATAGCAGATCTACAAGCTCATAGCGCGGCACTCGGTGCCGCGCTATGAGCTTGTATATCTGCTATTTTTGAATAGCCCAAAGTGTAAAATAATGCTTTTTAGCTCAAATCTAAAAATGACACAGTTCCAGGTCTCAATGGGTTAAATGATGTATCAGATGCCAAGCGAAGTGCCCCGGGGCGTTTAGCAACTCTCCCAGCTGGGGTTAAACAATTCCCCAGTGACTGATGCCGCGAGGGCTCTGATGTGGTGTTTTATCAACCTCTGCACCCGTAGGACGCTTATTAAACCAGCCAGTTGACAAGTTTCGCAGAGGGAGAGAGAGAGACAAAGTGCACGGTGAAAATGCTCTGTGTGAAATAAACTCTTGAGACTTTCTGAGTCAGAGGACCCCTTCCCCCCGTTTTCCACCTATATTTTCATGTACTGTAATCTGTCCTCACCAATGCTCATTATAAGACGGCACCATTTCTGCCGACTCACTCTGTGTCTCAGAGGAGGCCTGTGGACAGGCCTCTGTTTTTTTTAACCCATTAAGACCTGGAACTGTGTCATTTTTATATTTGAGCTAAAAAGCATTATTTTACACTTTGGGCTATTCAAAAATAGCAGATCTACAAGCTCATAGCGCGGCACCGAGTGCCGCGCTATGAGCTTGTAGATCTGCTATTTTTGAAAAATCGTGAAAATGTGTGCAAATCTTTGAATATATATATATGTTTTTAAAGCGAACTTTTTTTAACTCAAATCTTTGCTTCTGGGGGTCCCTGGAACAAAATACATATAATTTTGGGGGTCCTTGACATGAAAAAGTTTGAGAACAACTGATTATAGAAACATACGTTTTTTCAGAAAACTGTTGAGATTTAGGGGACATGTAGAATCGGCTTCAGGTCTTAAAGGGTTAAATCATATACCGTCCAGTAACCATCTGAGGAAGCATATCTGATACGCAGGAGGAGGGGCTTTGCGTTTAGCCGAATAGCATGTGATAATGTGGTATCCGAGATGACGTGTTGCTATTGTCTTGAGGTGATAATGACCGCTGGCCATTGGAGTTTCACACATTAACACATCCACCGCCAAGGGCTAATCTCATAATGTACTCACCAGTGCCAAGGTTTTACTGTTGTTTTTTGTTTTTCTCATGTCGCCATAGGCCCCGTTAAAATCCTTTAGAATGCGCGATGGACTGTTTGTAAACAACGTGCACATGTCCCTGCGTCTATTAGTCCAGACCACGTGTCAAACGGAGCCGCCATGTTTGAGTTCTGACCGTTTATGTTAACATGAGAAATGCGAGGAGAAAAAACGACACAGGTTTTACAAGGGTTTTTGTGTGCGCCTTAGAATGGAGGCCGACGGGAAACAAAAAACGGGATCGCACTTCCGGTCGACTTCCGGTGGTGTTACACTGAAAATGGTCCCCCTAGAAAATTGAAAAAAAATATATATATAAAAAAAAAGGAAAAAGCACCCGGACCGTAGCACCACGGTCTCGGCGCTTAACAGTTGGATTTAACGGACCATAGGACTACGTTGGCGGTTGATGTGTTAACTTAACAATAGAGCGGTTATCTCATTCGGTGACCACGCGCGCGTCGTGCGCGTGGGAATAATCACGGCATACCCTCCGAAAAAAACACCTAGCACACACCACTGACAGTGTCTGACAAACATCATGGCAGCTGTTCCGTGTAGTTCTTATATGTCTCCCTCAGGTAAAACACATTTCAAACCACCATTCATGCCAGCTCTTACGGTACCTCTGTGCCTGTGTGACAGTGTGTGTGAAGCATGTCTTACCCCCCGGGCAACGCCAGCCTGCTAAAATTGAGATTCCCACAGCACCCAGGGACTGACTGAATGATCGCTTCTATCACCCCACTGGCTGCTGGTTCAGTTGGCATTGCCGTCATAGCAGGCTGTGGCCACTAGAGGGTAGTGTAGCCTCACTGGTGCTGACTGAGAGAGTCTGCTCAGTTGAGAACTGGCTCTATTCACAGCAGCCATATTATGAAGACATTCACAGGTGTTACCAATGATACTAATGAAGGCTCTGTTCCATTCTGGTCAAACAGAGTCAGCGTGCTGATATTGTGCATGTTGGCTCACTGGAAACACTCTGTTACACCAGTGGGTCTACAGTTGGGGTCCAGGGACCCTCATGGGCTTCCAAATGGCCCCTTACGGGTGTGTAACTCTGAGAGTGTACAAATGGAACCAAATGGACCCGTAAGGGTCCATTTGGTTCCATTTGTACACTCTCATAGAGTTATGGGGGTCGTGGAAACCACTGTGCTACACTAAATGGAACAGAGCCTTCATTAGTATCATTGGTAACACCTGTGAAGGAAGTGATAATATGGCTGCTGTTCATAGAGCTGGCTATCAGTGTTTCCCAAGCCCTTTTTCTGGATCAGGGCCCCCCATGAACTCTTGAAGACATTCGTGGCTAAGTGGTCAGATGGGTGGGCCGCGTGCGGTGTGCATTTTCAGAGCTCGTTTTAAATGATCAATCAATCGATTGTGTTCCGGCTTGGATCAGTGAAACTAACGTGGTATTGTGCTTAAAGTTACTATTAATTGGTGTGAAAATGAAAACGCATTTTTCAAGGTTTTAAAGAAAAAAAAAATTCTTGCATAAATGTTTTAATGTTCATAATGTTCCGCTGTTTGTCACAACGTTGAGCAGCTGCCCTGAATTTGGGGACGATTCAAAGATAATTAGCCTTTGATGGCAGTGATTCACGCCGTGATGACTCAGCCTAGAGCCTGTAATGAATGCTTTGACACTCTTTCACCCAACGAGAAAATGGGGGCTTTACTGTTTTCCCCCCTTTGGGAATAATCAGCAGTCACTGGTCACACACTGCGCAATCTGAACGTCCTTCTGTGAGTACTCTCTTGTTTCCATCATTTCTGGGGTGGCCTTTAATTGTGCTTCAATTGTGCGTCGGCGGTTGCAATCAGAGTCACTTGAAATACGGAATTGTCCCTTGTTTTGGGAACTAAAAGACGTCTTTGGACATCTTACAACTTCAAACAGCTCATTTGCATACACAGTACTATATTACAGGTTGTTAACCACTTAGTAATGGAATGTCCTACCAACAGTCATAAAAAAGTGTGAATCCTCACTCTCCTTCCAAAGCGCTCTAAAAGAGCACTCAGAACTGGCCCTTGTAAAAAGTCAAAGCCGAACTGTTTATTGTACATATTTTTCTTGTTGACTACTACTCGTTCATATGATGTTTTTGCAAAGTATTGCATGTCTGTCTGTCATTAACTGTTTCGATGACTTGAATACACATGGATCCCAATGGAAACAAGCCATAGTGCTTTCTTGGGTTTAACCCTTTAAGACCTGAGGTGATTCTTTAAAAAAAATCTGTTTTTTGAAAAAAACAAACAAACAAAAAACAAGATTTAAAAAAAATAGCAGATCTACAAGCATAGCGCGGCACTCGGTGCCGCGCTATGAGCTTGTATATACTTAGCCAAAGAAATCTAAAATGACACCGATGCGGGTTAATCCTCTTAGCAGACCTTGTATTGAACTGTACTTTGCTGTGCTTTTTTGGGGGGGAAACTGCTAATAAAGTAGTCAATCAATCAATCAAGTCCCTTAGTGAACTGATACACTTTGTTGCTTATTTTTGGTGAATCTATCAATCACACACATCTTACAAGTTCAAACAGCTCATTTGCATATACTATAGTAAAGGTTGTTAACCACTTTGTAAACTGGACCTGAGTTGTCTCTGTACTTGGACCGCTTTTTTTCTGTCTACACGCAACTTTCTTTGCCAAAAATAACCGATCTACAAGCTCATAGCTTGCAGATCACCCATTTCTGCCTAATGTTCCCTCCTGAATATGGATGCTGGGGTTCAAGTGGTTCATATAATATACAAAAACTGTACATATATACAGTGAGATTGTAAACCGTACATATATACAGTGAGATTGTAAACTGTACATATATACAGTGAGATTGTAAACTGTACATATATACAGTGAGATTGTAAACTGTACATATATACAGTGAGATAGTGAGACAGTTTTTCTGGGCGTCCCTCAGTATCTGAACGTCCTTCTGTTTGGGCTCTTTTGTTTTCATTAATCATTTCTGGGGGACATTTAATTGTGCTTCAATTTGTGCGTTGGCGTTTGCAATCAAGAGTTTACTGTGACGGAAGAAGAGCTCAGATTTAAAGTAAAAGCAACCACAATGTAGAAACACAATGTTAATACAATATGATACAATTTGGGGTGGTTGTATTTGGTCTCCGTGCTCTTCTATCGAGACATCCTGTGTCCAGGTTGGACACGACCTTTGACACGATCCTGTGTCTGGTTTGACAAAAGTTTTGACCCTGAGGGTCAAAATGTAATTTCTCCCCAGAGCGAGCAGACAGGCTCTATAAACGTTTTCAAATAATTGCAGTGGAGTAAAAGTACAATATTTGCAGTGGAGTAAAAGTATATGGTATTAAGAAAAGTAAAAGTCCCTTTTATTTGTACTTAGGTACAGTACCTGAGTACATGTACTTAGGTACAGTACCTGAGTACATGTACTTAGGTACAGTACCTGAGTACATGTACTTAGGTACAGTACCTGAGTACATACTTGTACTTGGTTACTTTTTCCACCACTGGTGGCATGCCGCAGTTCCACAGCTGCGTGCCTAGGGGGCAGCGTTGCGCTTCAGTCTGTGCTCGGCCCTCTATGCCGTTGAGGTGATGTCACTGTAATATCATTGCGGTCGGGCAGAAACCTGGTATCTCCATATTTCAACTGTAAAATGTTTCTTTTGGTAAATTCATGCCCTATACTTCGTCACACGCGAAAATAGCAGATCTGCAAGCTCGCAACGCGTCGCAAAGCGACGCGTTGTGAGCTTGCAGATCTGCTATTTTCTGCTATTTTCACTAATAAAGACGGAATGTTTCTTGGACATACGATGTTTCCACCTGACAGCGACGACATGTATTGTCTTGAGTCTACCGTCCCTTCGAACGCCAACAAAAATCAAAGCCTGGGTACCGAGACTCACTGGATTCACCAGTAAAATGTCAAAGTCACTTATTTGTGTGTGTGGTTAAAGGAAAGCTCAGCACACATGAACTAACAGCTGTTATCTTCTCTTTCTCTTCCATGTGCCGTGTTCCTTCCTTCCCTCCGCTCTGCTTCAATAAGGTAAGAGAGCATTGTCATGTATTTGCATTTGTTTCTTCTGCAGGAATCCATGGTGTTAGTTTGTTCTAATGGTGTGTGTGTGTGTGTGTGTGTGTGTGTGTGTGTGTGTGTGTGTGTGTGTGTGTGTGTGTGTGTGTGTGTGTGTGTGTGTGTGTGTGTGTGTGTGTGTGTGTGTGTGTGTGTGTGTGGTGTCAAATGGATGTTGTCTGTTTGTTTGTTTGTTTGTTGGAGAGGGTGTGCTCTGTGCCAGAGGGCTGTTATGTGTGTGTATTTGGATTCTTAAATCAAGCCACACTTGTGCACAGAATGTGGCTTTTTTGTGTGTGTGTGCGTGTGCGTGTGCGTGCGTGCGTGCGCGCGTGCGTGCGTGCGTGCGTGCGTGCAAAAGGCAGAAAAGGGATATTCTGCCTTTTGTGCTTACTGATTCATACCTTTATTTAAGAACGAGAACTCTCTCTCTCTCTCTCTCTCTCTCGCTCTAGTCTTTCAGTGTGTGTAGCTAGGGTTGTTGTATGGAACATGCTCTGTCTCAACTGTTTGCCTTTCATCGAGATCCATCAATTAAGCAAAGCAGTACACGCGTGTGTGTGTGTGTGTGTGTGTGTGTGTGTGCGGGAGCGTTTGAGTGTCAACACATTTGTGCATGTGTCTGTGTGTCCTTTACCTGGATGGTTGAAGCTCTCTCTCTCTCTCTCTCGCTCTCTCTCTGCATCTGAAACAATCTCAGGTGGACAGAAACAGAAAAGACACTAGCGTAGAGCCCTGAGTCACTCCGGGTCATAGGGTCTAAGTGTTGTTCCAGCCTCCTCTCTCTCTCTCTATCTCTCTCTCTCTCTCAGTGCATCTCCATCTCCTTGGCATGCATACATACATGTATGTTACATGTATGTTCCATGCATACATGCATGTTCGTCCGTGTGTTGAGTGCACTTGTGACTCTGCAAGTGCCTGTATGTGTGTGAGTGTGTGCAGAGTGGTAACCATGACAACAGCAGCCTGAAGTAGGACTGCTTGTGTGGCCCCGCCCCCTTGCTCTCTCTCTCTCTCTCTCTCTCTCTCTCTCTCTGTTTTACAGAGTAAAAAAAGCAGTGATTGCCAACCTGTGGCCCGGGGCCCACTGGCAGGCCGTGAGGATATTGCAAGTGGTCCCCCGAAAAGAATTGCCAAAACACCATAAGATTTTAATGATAATAACATTATTAAAATGTAAGTGTTTTGCAAATGATTTGGGGGTTAATATTACAAAATGTATGTCAAATAATTTATTTTTTCAAACCTTGGAAAGTGATACCATTCAATAGGAACTTAAAGTATGCTATGTTACTTCCATTGATCCAAGCCGGAACACAATCGATTGATTGATCATCAGAATAAACACGAAAAGCTCTGAAAACGCAGCCTGCCCACCCACCTGACCACTCAAGTTAAGTGGTCAGGTGGGTGGGCCGTGAACGCTTTGGAGATTTCCAAGTGGGCTCTGATCCAGAACCACACTGCCGTAACATTTATGACATTCATAATATCCTCTTTACTCCCCATCGTAACATGAAGTGACATTGTGTTCGACAGCAGTTGTTCATAAACTGCTGATGGTCAGTTAATCGTCACTGTTTTAACCACCGGGGTGCCTCAGGGCTCTATACAAGTGGCTTTACTGTTTTCGATCCACATAAAATATCTTAGCTGAAAATAGCCGATCTACAAGCTGTTTTCCGCGAAAAGTGGTGTGTGTGTGTGTGTGTGTGTGTGTGTGTGTGTGTGTGTGTGTGTGTGTGTGTGTGTGTGTGTGTGTGTGTGTGTGTGTGTGTGTGTGTGTGTGTGTGTGTGTGTGTGTGTGTGTGTGTGTGTGTGTGTGTGTGTGTGTGTGTGTGTGTGTGTGCGCGCGCGTGCGTGCGTGTGCGTGTCCCTGTGTCTGTGGCCCACAGACCGACCCAGTTTATTCTCTACCGATCCAATGTCAAGAGCAGAGGGACCGTCGTGTGTGTGTGTGTGCTGTGTGTGTGTGTGTGTGTGTGTGTGAAAGGGCAAGAACAGAGCAGTGGCACTGCTTCAGTCCAAGGGTACAGAACACAGAGAGAGAGAGAGAGATGTTTTCATCTCCTGTGGTCAAGGCTATGGACTGTACCGTTCAGTTCAGTATACAGGGCTTTTATTGTTGCTAATGGTGTGTGCGTGTGTGGTGTGTGCGTGTGCGTGCGCGTGCCCACCCGCACACGCCCACCCGCGACAAGAACAGGCTTTCTGTCTGAAAAGCCCTTTACGCCTAAGGTTAGGTTAGGAATAATACATTTAGAGGTTAGGTTTATGGGTTAGGGTTAGAGTTATGCCTTGTTTATACTTTGTTGCGAGGCTATGCTGTCCTTAACCCATTAAGACCAGGAACGCATCTGTGTGTCATTTTTTGATTTCTTTGGCTATTCAAAAATAGCAGATATACAAGCTCATAGCTCGGCATCAAGTGCCGCTCTATGAGCAAAATCTTGGATTATATATTTTTTAAAGCGAACATTTGTCAAATATGTACTTCCAGGAACCCCCAGAAGCAAAGATCTGAGTTACAAATGTCCGTCAAAAAAAAGAGAAAAAAAATCAAATATTTGCACAACTTTTCATGATTAAAAAAAATAGCAGATCTACAAGCTCATAGCGCGGCACTCGGTGCCGCGCTATGAGCTTGTATATCTGCTATTTTTGAATAGCCAAAGAAATCTAAAAATGACACACAGATGCGTTCCCGGTCTTAAAGAGTTAAAAGTATAGTATACCACAAACAAAATGTAAGTCTATGTCACGATAAAAGCCGTGCTTTGTCTTGTTGAGATATTTCATGTCCTTCAGCTTTTGACAGGCGTTTGATGTCATGCTCATTTCCCACCGGCAGCATCCATGGATGATGCTTTTTCTTATGTGGTATTTGGACATTTTTAATGAGCCTCCTTTGAAAACAGTGCTTTCATACGCCAGCGGATGAGCACGCCGTAAGGACGGTGGGGCGGTTAATGGGAACGTTAATGGGATTTGACCATGTTTGGATCTTTTATTTTTATTATGTGTTTCATGTATGAAAGTTAATTTGAAATCCAAGGCCATACTTCTCTTACTACCATTAAGTAAGGTTAAGAAAATCCATGTGTGTGTGTGTGTGTGTGTGTGTGTGTGTGTGTGTGTGTGTGTGTGTGTGTGTGTGTGTGTGTGTGTGTGTGTGTGTGTGTGTGTGTGTGTGTGTGTGTGTGTGTGTGTGTGTGTGTGTGTGTGTGTGTGTGTGTGTGTGTGTGTGTGTGTGTGCGTGCGTGCGTGGGAGAGTCAGGCATGTGTTGCTTGAGTGGCCATAAAGGCACACAGTCTCGTGCAAATGGCACACACACACACACACACACACACACACACACAAACACATTTCTGCCTCTTACAGCTAATAGCTGGCCGCAGATGAGCGAGTAGAGAGGCCGCCTGGGAATTGGAAGGTCGCCAGTTCAGAATCATCTCTATCATCAACGACACACAGGTTTACCAATCTGAGAACCCATTAGGAAAAGAAAAAGACAGAAAGAAATCTTCGTTTTTGCCTCCTGGGGCACGACCTCCTTTTAGCAGAATGGGTCTTGAGAGATTATTACAGGTTTTACAGATATATAGAAGTGGGCGACCCTTGAGTCACCCGCCTGTGTGTCCAAGTGTCCCTGAGAAAGACACATAAATATGAAGTGTATCGTTGCCGTCGGTTGGGAACCTTGTAAGTCCAAAAGCTTTCCTTTTTTATTATTATTATTTTAAAAACGATTTAAAATTGTGGAAATATTTTCACTGCTTTTGTGCGACACTCTTGCGTGTTGAAGGAGGGCTTTCATTTACGAAAAAAACTAAAAAGGTGAAATATGGAGATACAAGGCTTTTGTCCGACAGTCCTTTAGGGCAGTGGTTCTCAAACTTTTTCATGTCAAGGACCCCCAAATTGACCCTTATTAGCCCGCGGACCCCCATTTGAAAAGATATGCCAGGGACCCCCATAAGAGAAGATCTTTACGGCTCTAGCAGTGATTCTCAACCATTTTAATCTCAAGGACCCCCAATGTGACATGCATTAGGCTATGGACCCCCATTTAATGACATTTCTATCTCTGGGACCCCAAATTATATTGTAAAATCAATGTTAATTTAACTCTGAGAGTGTACAAATGGAACCAAATGGACCCATAAGGGTCCATTGGTTCCTAACTATCCATCATTTAGCTAGGGACCCCCTGGTACCCCCCCAAGGACCACTGGTGGTCCCCGGACCACTGTTTGAGAACCACTGCTTTAGGGGAATGGTGAGTGTGTGGTGGATTGTGAGGATGTGTGATGTACTATCTTCTTGCCACAGGAACACACATGTGTGTGTGCACTCACGCACGCACGCGCACACACACCCACACACACACACACACACACACACACACACACACACACACACACACACACTGACCCTGCCCTGCTTGCCTACTAGCAGATTAGTGGTGAATGATATCGATTCAGTCGCCTTGTGTTGTTATGGATGGTAATGTGTTTTACAACAGGAAGATGTTTTTCAGCATTGGAATACATTCAGGGTGACATGTGTTTTTTTCGGTAGAGGATTCAGACGGTCTCTAGTTCCACCCCGGTAAAAGGTTGAGAAGGGGAAGCTGTCCAGATTTCTCCAAGCTTTCTCTTTCTGAATTTTGCAACATTCATAGAGAGTTGAATGGAGAAAAAAATCTCCCTGTCGGGCAGAAACCTCGTATCTCCATATTTCATACTTTTTAAGTAAAAAAAAAAAAAAGAATGCCCTGCCTACTTCATCATACAAGAGTGTCGCAAAAAGTAGTGACAACAGCAGATGGACAATGCCTTACATCGTGAGGCGTTGTGAGCATGTAGATCTTCTATCTTCACTTTTTTTATCGTTTTAAAATAATGATAAAAAAGGAACTGTTTTGGACTTACACCGTTTCCACCGGACAGCAACGACTTTCCATTTCCGAGAGGACAACAGTACAACAGACAAAACAACAGTACAACAGACAAAACAACAGACAAAACAACAGTACAACAGACAAAACAACAGTACAACAGACAAAACAACAGTACGACAGACAAAACAACAGTACAACAGACAAAACAACAGTACAACAGACAAAACAACAGTACAACAGACGAAACAACAGTACAACAGACAAGACAACAGTACGACAGACAAAACAACAGTACAACAGACAAAACAACAGTACAACAGACAAAACAACAGTACAACAGACAAAACAACAGACAAAACAACAGTACGACAGACAAAACAACAGTACAACAGACAAAACAACAGTACAACAGACAAAACAACAGTCCAACAGACGAAACAACAGTACAACAGACAAGACAACAGTACAACAGACAAAACAACAGTACAACAGACAAAACAACAGTCCAACAGACGAAACAACAGTACAACAGACAAAACAACAGTACAACAGACAAAACAACAGTACAACAGACAAAACAACAGTACAACAGACAAAACAACAGTACAACAGACAAAACAACAGACAAAACAACAGTACAACAGACAAAACAACAGACAAAACAACAGTACAACAGACAAAACAACAGTACAACAGACAAAACAACAGACAAAACAACAGTACGACAGACAAAACAACAGTACAACAGACAAAACAACAGTACAACAGACAAAACAACAGTCCAACAGACGAAACAACAGTACAACAGACAAGACAACAGTACGACAGACAAAACAACAGTACAACAGACAAAACAACAGACAAAACAACAGTACAACAGACAAAACAACAGTACAACAGACAAAACAACAGACAAAACAACAGTACGACAGACAAAACAACAGTACAACAGACAAAACAACAGTCCAACAGACGAAACAACAGTACAACAGACAAGACAACAGTACAACAGACAAAACAACAGTACGACAGACAAAACAACAGTACAACAGACAAAACAACAGTACAACAGACAAAACAACAGTACAACAGACAAAACAACAGTACGACAGACAAAACAACAGTCCAACAGACAAAACAACAGTATAACAGACAAAACAACAGTACGACAGACAAAACAACAGTACGACAGACAAAACAACAGTACGACAGACAAAACAACAGTACGACAGACAAAACAACAGTACAACAGACAAAACAACAGTACAACAGACAAAACAACAGTACAACAGACAAAACAACAGTACAACAGACAAGACAACAGTACAAGAGACAAAACAACAGTACAACAGACAAAACAACAGTACAACAGACAAAACAACAGTACAACAGACAAGACAACAGTACAACAGACAAAACAACAGTACAACAGACAAAACAACAGTACAAGAGACAAAACAACAGTACAAGAGACAAGACAACAGTACAAGAGACAAGACAACAGTACAAGAGACAAAACAACAGTACAACAGACAAAACAACAGTACGACAGACAAAACAACAGTACGACAGACAAAACAACAGTACGACAGACAAAACAACAGTACAACAGACAAAACAACAGTACAACAGACAAAACAACAGTACAACAGACAAAACAACAGTACAACAGACAAGACAACAGTACAAGAGACAAAACAACAGTACAACAGACAAAACAACAGTACAACAGACAAAACAACAGTACAACAGACAAGACAACAGTACAACAGACAAAACAACAGTACAACAGACAAAACAACAGTACAAGAGACAAAACAACAGTACAAGAGACAAGACAACAGTACAAGAGACAAGACAACAGTACAAGAGACAAAACAACAGTACAACAGACAAAACAACAGTACAACAGACAAAACAACAGACAAAACAACAGTACAACAGACAAAACAACAGTACAAGAGCCAAAACAACAGTACAACAGACAAAACAACAGTACAACAGACAAAACAACAGTACAACAGACAAAACAACAGTACAACAGACAAAACAACAGTACAACAGACAAGACAACAGTACAACAGACAAAACAACAGTACAACAGACAAAACAACAGTACAACAGACAAAACAACAGTACAACAGACAAAACAACAGACAAAACAACAATACAACAGACAAAACAACAGTACAACAGACAAAACAACAGTACAACAGACAAAACAACAGTCCAGACAAAACAACAGTCCAGACAAAACAACAGTCCAACAGACAAAACAACAGTACAACAGACAAAATTCAATTCAATTCAATTCAATTCAATTCAATTCAATTTTATTAAAGTGTCAAATCACAACAAGTTGTCTCAAGACACTTTACATGCAGAGAAAAGAGACCCGACATCCCACCCTGAGCAAGCAATTTTGCGACAGTGGCAACGAAAAACTCCCTCTTAACTGGAAGAAACGTCAGGCAGACCCTAGGCTATAGGGTGGTGGCCTTCTGCCTCGACCGGGTCGGGAGAAAGAAGAGAGAGAGAGAGGGAGAGAGTGAGGAGAGACAGAAAGAGATACAGTGCAAGTAGTAACAATAACAACAGTAGCACATATAATAGTGTAGGATAGTATATGATAATATAATATAGTACAGCAATAATGTGTATGCAGTATATAATGGTATAATATAAGAATGTTAAGATAATATACAGTATAGTGTAGTGGTATAGTGTAGTGTAGTAGAAATCCACGGTCGCGCTCCATGGAGAGGCCCGGTCCGCAGTCACAGTCTTGAGCCGCAGCTGGGGGTCCGTAGTGACAGTCCATGGACCTGCGACGTGGGAAATAAAAGAAACTCCGGGGAGCGGGTCCCCGGTTGTAGAATTAGTGGCAGGCCTTACTAGAGCGTGAATCCGTACAGGGTTAATTAGTGTGGTTGCCCAACAGGGCAACCAGACTATAGTACTCTATACACTTTATTTCTTTATAGATAAACTTTTTTCAAACCGCATCTCCTCCCACAGTTTTTATCCCCCAATGTTGTGCCATATGTCAAAATGACCGTCTAAATCGGGAATCGTGCGTTTGTATTTTGCTAAGAGATTGGTTGAATAGTTTAATTGATATTGATTTATTAGTGCATTAAATGTCCCCCATCCGCTTTAATGTAAAAGTGAAAAAACTCACATTCAAGTATTTTTTTCTCAGAAACCTTAAGAGCTAGAGTTATCAGATTTGGAGGGAAAATTCATAATTAAGTCCCAAATTATTTAAAAAAATATCACACCATTCGGCCTCATGGTGGCGCTATAACAGCCCCCTTTACGTTTTGGCCCGTAACTCTTGAACCGTAGGTACCTAAAATCAAAATTTCTTTTCACCTGGATTCCTTGGGTCACGACGATTTGCCCATTTGCGTCAGGATAGAATTTTTGGTATTGATTTATTTGTGCATTAAATGTCCCCATCCACTTTAATGGGAATTGCAAAAACTCCCATTCAAGTATTATTTTCTCGGAAACCGTAAAGGCTACAGTTACAAAACTTGGAGGGGAGGTTAATAGTTTTTTGAAAAATTATTAAGAAAATAATCACACCAGTCGGCCACATGGTGGCTCTATAACAGCCCCCTTTACCTTTTTTACCTTTAATTTCCTTTTCCCTGGATTCCTTGGGTCACGACGCATCTTCCCATATAGGCCACGCCCATTTGCGTCAGGATAGATTTTCCGCCATTTAGAATTTTCTTCAAAACACACTTTTTGCTCCTTTTCCTTCAATTTTTTCCCAAATCTCACACAAATCGGTACACGTGATCTATGGACCCATGCGATAAAGATATCCAAGCGGCATTTTGATAGTCCGTACCGTTCGTCCGTAAATGGCTTCCAAAGTTAGCGGGAGGGGCCGTTTGACAAAAAATGCCAAAAATCACGAACGAAACGTCCGGTCAATCCCAAATTTGAATCACATGTCAAGGGTGGTATACTAAACCAATCCCCAAAAGCATTTCCACTTTGATCCATAGGGGGCGCCACGAATGCTCGAAATGTAACCGTTTGATGCAAAAACATGATTTTTGGGGGATCGATCCTCTCAAAATTAAACGCAGGCGATCTCAGGAGTGACGTGACGATGTAATTGGCGCAGTCTCCGACGGTATTCCTCCCGCAACCACACTTTGCAATTGCCAATTGCGACGCGTCTAGTTACGATTGTACCAATGGGACACAAACCCACACAACCAAAGGGAGGACGAGAAGAGGGAGGACGAGAGGAGAGAGGAGAAAGGGGGAGGTGGGGAGGGGAGAGAGGATGACTATAGGGTGACTGAGTCTATACACTTCGGCTATAGGCTTTATCATAGAGAAAGGTTTTTAGTCTAGTCTTAAATATACAGAGTGTGCTTCACGGACTGAGACTGGGAGATGGTTCCACAGCTGAGGTGCCTGAAACTTAAATGCTCTGCCTTCCTGGAGCCGTAAGCATTTTTTCATATTGTGGACGCAAT
Organism: Gymnoscopelus microlampas; assembly: GCF_963454915.1. NCBI lineage: Eukaryota > Metazoa > Chordata > Actinopteri > Myctophiformes > Myctophidae > Gymnoscopelus > Gymnoscopelus microlampas. The sequence goes on from NC_139960.1 coordinate 4,099,371, forward strand.
GGTGTTCTGGCTGGTTTATAGGGCTCGATGAGTTCTTTGAGATATGCTGGTGCCTGTCCATTGAGAGCCTTGTATGTGAGGAGGAGAACTTTAAACTCTATTCTGTATTTAACCGGGAGCCAGTGCAAAGAGGCCAATGAAGGAGTGATATGATCTCTTCTTCTGGTTCCTGTCAGTATGCGCGCAGCGGCATTTTGGACTAGCTGCAGGCTATTTAGGGATTTACTTGGGCAGCCTGATAATAAAGTGTTCCAATAGTCCAGCCTAGAAGTAACAAATGCGTGGGCAAGTTTTTCTGCATCATTTTGGGACAGAATGTGCCTAACTTTTGCAATATTACGCAGGTGAAAAAAGGCATTTATTGAAATTTGTTTGTTTGACTGAAAGGACATATCTTGGTCAAACGTGACTCCCAGATTCTTTACAGTGGCCCTGGAGGTCAAGGTAATACCATCTAGGGTAAAATTCTCATCGGCTAATTTATCTCTGAGGTGCTTAGGGCCAAGTACAATAACTTCAGTTTTGTCCGAGTTGAGGAGTAGGTAATTACGGGTCATCCAACTCTTGATGTCTATAAGACATGCTTGAAGTTTAGCCAGTTGATCCGTTTCATCTGGCTTCATTGATAGATATAATTGTGTATCATCTGCATAACAGTGGAAATGTATAGAGTGTTTCCTAATTATCTCACCTAAAGGAAGCATATATAGAGTAAATGGGATTGGTCCAAGTACAGAGCCTTGTGGGACTCCGTATCTAACCTTTTCGCGTAATGAAGGTGTATCATTAACGCTTACAAATTGAAATCAAAACAACAGTACAACAGACAAAACAACAGCCTAACCCTCTAAATATGAGGTTGACCAACCATCTTGTGTATCTGAGGAAGCAGATCTACAAGCTCACAACGCGTCACTTGCGCAATGCGTTGTGAGCTTGTAGATCTGCTATTTTACGTGCCACGGCTCCTGCACGCAATTTAGCGCATGTCAGCCAGGCGCCCTGTCAGCTAGGTACAGTACAGTATATGAGTGACAGCTGATAGACGCGTCTTTTCCATGTACCACATGTGAGCAGGGAGGGAACATAGTACCTTGTCTGATCCATTCACAGCTTCCCCTGTGGATCATTCAGTGGTGAAAGAAGTACTCAAGACTATTTACTTGAGTAAAAAGTAGCAATACCACAACATAAAAAAATACTCTGTTACGTAAAAGCGAAAGTCCTGTATTCAACGTTTGACTTTGTGTTAAAGTGCAAAAGTATCGCGGCATCAAAATGTGCTTACAGTAAACAAAGTAAACATACTCAAATGATAAAAAACACTTTTTTGAAAATAGCCGATCTACAAGCTCACAAGCGCCAGTGTTGCCAGATTCTATGAGAGAAACAAGCAACCAGGTCTAGGAAAACCAGGCCAAAAGAAGCGACTATGGGCCACCTGAGCACTTTAACATATACATCAGCTATTTGAAAATAGCCGATCTACAAGCTCACAACGCGTCGCGATGCGACGCGTTGTGAGCTTGTAGATCGGCTATTTTCAAATAAAATCTTGCAGGGAAATTATAATAAGCAGATCTGGCAACCCTGACATTGTGCTTGTAGATCTATGCTATTTTCAAAAAGCTGATGTATATGTTAAAGTGCTCGTGTGGGCCCATAATCGCTGCTTTTAGGCTGGTTTTCCTAGACCTGGTTGCTTGTTTCTCTCGCAGAATCTGGCAACACCGATTCCGATCTGGCGCCATCGACGGTACACACGCACCACCGATTTGCATACGTGTCCCCCGGGTGCCTCTGATACACCCATATATGGGCATATCGGTCGGATCGGAGGCACGACATAGGTGTGTCTATAAATCTGCAAAGAACTAAAGTTGTCAAATATTTGTAGTGGAGTAAAAAAAGTATTTGCTCTGAGATACCCCCCCCCCCCCATTCATTTCTAAACGCCGTACATCGATTGGAGGAGGAGAAAAACACAAACACTCTCTTGATGTTGTGGGTTCGATATCGCTCAAAGCCAGTCCAGTCTGCAGAGGCGTTGACATTTTGTCAATAATGGACTCCAGGTGGTGTGTGTGTGTGTGTGTGTGTGTGTGTGTGTGTGTGTGTGTGTGTGTGTGTGTGTGTGTGTGGTATCCACAACCCATGAGCAGAGGTGTGGCCTCAGTTTAGCATCTGTCAATAATATAATGTATCGTTGTTGTTGTCGGGCAGAAACCTCGTACGTCAAACGGTTCCTTTTCGTCTTATTATTTTTATAATACCTTTATCCCATTAAGACCTGAAGCCGATTCTACATGTCTCCCAAAAAAAAAAACACGTATGTTTCTATATCAGTGGTGCTCGATCGTTTTCATGGCAAGGACCCCCAAAATTATATGTATTTGGCCGTGGACCCTCATCGCAAAATATTTTGTTCCATGGGGTCCCAGAAGCAAAGATTTTAGTTACAAATGTTCGCTTTAAAATATCTTTGCACACATTTTCAAGATTTTTCAAAAATAGCAGATCTGCAAGCTCGTAGCGCGGCACTCGGTGCCGCGCTACGAGCTTGCAGATCTGCTATTTTTGAACAGCCAAAGTGTAAAATAGTGCTATATATACGTTTTTTTTTTTTTCACAGCACCAGGAGATATCATTTTCCGAAGATTTAGACTCCAATCCACTTCCTGGTTAACTTATGACTTCAAAAGCCTGTATCTCGGCATTGATAAAAAATGGATATGGAGTTTCTGCCAGACAGCAACAATATATTGTATGTCGCCATTTGTGTTTGTAGTGTGACAGCTATACAGAGATGGTATTATCTGAAGTTTATGGTCGGGCTGTTGTTTTTCTGAGGTGACAGCGCTGCTGTCAGCTAATCCCATACAGGGAGAAGGAACAAGATGTCCATGTTGATGAGCTGTTATCCGTTCAGAATAAAGGAGACCTTATGTGAGAGCACATGTTTCTATGAATCATATTCATGTTAACCCATTAAGACCTGGAACTGTGTCATTTTTAGATTTGAGCTAAAAAGCGTTATTTTACACTTTGGGCTATTCAAAAATAGCAGATCTACAAGATCTGCTATTTTTGAAAAATCGTGAAAATGTGTGAAAATCTTTGAATATATATATTTTTAAAGCGAACATTTTTAACTCAAATCTTTGCTTCTGGGGGTCCCTGGAACAACATATTTTGATGGGGGTCCGCCGCCAAATACATATAATTGTGGGGGTCCTTGACATGAAAAAAAAACGTTTTTCAGAAAACTGTTGAGATTTAGGAGACATTAGGAGTAGAATCGGCTTCAGGTCTTGAAGGGTTAAAGACAGACAGAGAGAGAGAGAGTGAGAGAGTAATGGTGATATTTAGCTCTACCAAGTGGCGTCTGGCTGCTCTTGACAGCCGATGAGGGCGTTTGCATGCGATACACATGCAGAATAATACATTGTACTGTATACACCGCATGACTGTAGGACTGTTGGGTTACGCAACACAAAACGTTCTGTTTGACTGCGAGCATCGCAGGGGCAGGCGAGCCTTAACCCATTGAGACCGGGAACGCATCTCTGTGTCATTTTTAGATTTTTTTGGGCTGTTCAAAAATAGCAGATCTACAAGCTCACAGCGCGGCACCGAGTGCCGCACTATGAGCTTGGATCGTGAAAGTTTTTGCAAATCTTTGAATATATATATTTTTTTTTTAAGCAAACATTTTTAACTCAAATCTTTGCTTCTGGGGGGTCCTTGGAACAACATATTTTGAGATGGGGGTCCCTGGCCAAATACATGTAATTTTGGGGGTCCTGGACATGAAAAAGTTTGAGAACCACTTATTATAGCAAAGTTTTTTCAAAAAACTGTTAGGATTTAGAAGACGTTTGTAGAATCCCCCCAGTAGCAAAGATTTGAGTTATAAATATATATATATTGAAAGATTTGCAAAAATGATCTACAAGCTCATAGCGCGCGCTATGAGCTTGTAGATCTGCTATTTTTGAATAGCCAAAGAAATCAAAAAATGACACGGATGCGTCCCCCGTCTTAAAGGGTTAAACCCAATTCATTACGCTGTCATTCTGCATGTCTGTCCGTCCGTCTGTCCGTGATCCCGTCCCTGAAGACGGAGGAGCACAATATGGACGTAGAAAGAAGCTCGTTCAGGCATAAGGGTTTAAGTGCTTTCGGCAAATTCCTTGCTCTCTCTCTCTCTCTCTCTCTCTCTCTCTCTCAAGCAGTTGAATTGCCTTCCTAGGGAATCGTGACAGCATATTCGAGTCTGGGGAGAGAATCATGATGCCTCCTCCTGCATTCTTCCTCCATTTTCCCCCCATCTCTCTCTCTCTCTCTTTCTCTCTCTTTCTCTCTCTCTCTCTCTCTTTCTCTCAATCTCTGTCATTCTCATCGTTTGTCTCACGCTCTCCTCCTCCTCTCTCTCCTCCTCTTGTCTGTTTTCGGTACAGTGAAGCTTTACTTCTTCTCGGCTCAATTCTAGCCCATTAACTTCACCTTCATCTGACATGTTGAAATGTCCCCCTTTTCTCTTGTCTTATCTTCTCTGCCCTTCTCTTTAAAAAACATTATGTAAACAAAATCATGGTATTTTTCTTGTAAAACTTTCGTGTTAGAGATACATAGTAATTTACGTATACTATGTTAGCTCCAATGGTCCAAGCCGGAACACACTGGTTGATCATTAAAATAAGTATGCTCTGAAAATGTACGTGGCCCACCCATCTGACCGCTTAACACGGCAGAACCCTGATCCAGAAAAGGTTGTGAACCCCTGTCCTAAACTAAAATTAAAAGCTTATGTGAGTGACCAATGACTTTTGTATACTACCATGAAACAGCAAAACGACTGTGTCAGCCATTCTGCTTCTCCTCGCAACAACAGTACGTACTTTATCAGATCAGATCATCTCTCACTCTCTCACTCTCAGTTTGAGGTCATAGCGCTTGTTTATTTGAGGAGGTAATCACTTCCTTCCCTCCTTCCTCATTAGCTTTCCTCTCTCCTCTCTTCTCATCTGCACCGCTATGACCCAGTCCTCTTATTTGCCACCTCAATTACCCACTTATACATATAATACACTATTAGCACTGCTTTTAGCAAAATAAAAGACTTTTTGTGTAGACAAATGTACTCCCCGTGTTCCCTAGGGTAGGTACCCTCACAAAAACATGCAGTAATCCTGGTCACTATACTGCCTCCCCCTGGCCAGCCGGGGTGCCTGATGGAGGGGAAAGGATCTGGTTGGAATAACGTGTTCCACTCGGTACGTCCAACCAGGGAAACTCTCCCCTGTCAGGTGACAAGAAGGTCAGTTGGCTCTCATGCGTTGAAGGAGGCATGAGCTCGGCCCTGGCCTCCCTAGGTTGGCAGAGGGAGTGTAGTGCCCAGGATTACATAGACAATTGGCACTGGGTGTAAAAAATGGGGTTACAAAATTGTGGGATGAAAATGTAATAAAAAAAATGTAGGAAATGGAAAGAAAGGGATAATTACTCGTGACCCAAAAGTTACTCAACAGTTGAGTAATGTTTCATTACCTTTCCAATAAAGGAGTCTATCTACGGTTTTGCGCATCTATTCACAGCTTCAGCCATATATCGTACATAAACATAGACCTTTTTTTCACGTTAATGGCTTTATTTTTTGTTTACATTTTCTCCTTCATTAAAATGCTGAGCCAACGTTGGCAAAACATCATAACTGTAAAATAGCTCTAGAATTCGATACTGTAGTAATCATTGCTCCAGAGTGTTTGTTCAGTAACAGGGGTCTCTTCAGCAGTACCACTTTTTATCCAATCAGGGGAGACAACTCGTATAGGATAAACATACAGGATAAACAAGTGAAATTGAAGTGATGAATCAAAGAAAATAGGAAATGGAAATGGAACACTACAGAATTTAAGCTTCTAAATCACCTTTGTGGAGGGATGACAGGTTGAAAGTGGTGGACGTCTCTACAAAGTAAACCCCCTTTGCGTGCACGCGTGCATGCGTGCACACACTCACACACATACTGTACACACACGCTGTAGAGATGGAGCATTGCATTGCCGCGGTTATATGCATCATGGTGGTAGCTTCATGATTGCCTCCTCTGTGTCAATGTGTATGAATGTAATGCACATTGTACGGCGCCTTGGATAAAGGCGCTATAGAAATGCACACCATTTGACCATTCAGACCATTCACCTTAGGTCATGGTACATGGTCATTATATCACACCTATAAGGCCCATGTGTCAAGGCCCAACAACGCCCCGTAGCTGTAATATAATCACAATGCCACGGCCTGTCGTGAATTATTAACCATACCATGAGTCATAGTCAGTGAGTTAGGCATACTACTGGTGTGGTCCTTTAACCACTTAAACCCCCACATTCTTATTGTGGGGGAAGGCTTTCGCAGAAAGTAGCAGATTGTGCTGCGACGTGTTGTGAGCTTGTCGATCGGCTATATTTTCAGCTAAAGCTCTCCCCCGCACTATTATTGAGCCCTGAGCGACTCCGGTTAACCCATTAAGACCTGAGGCAGCGTCTAAAAAAAATCGGAATCCTAAAAAAAAAATAATAATAATAATAATAATAATTTTCACAATTTTTGAATAGCCAAAGACATCTAAAGTGACACAGATGCGTTCCAGGTATCAATGGGTTAAAAGCCAAAAACACCATAGTTAACCATGTCATGACTGCTCCATTCACTTCCTGGTGAAAGTATTTGGGAAATATTCTGTATCTCGGCTCCTGTGTTTTACTATGTATTTTTGGAGAGACATGCTATTTTCAACGGCATATAACAAGCGAATTTTGGAGGTCCGGGAAAGCATCCGTGTCATTTTAGTTTTTAAAATCGCTGGCTTTATTTATTTGTTTACTCTGGCAGTGGAAGAGTTAAAATCCCCAAAAATGTCTCCTCATTGACTCATATTGTACGGTGAAACAACTCTCAAAGTCACTCTTTTAGCACATACTGTAACAAACGCGAACGAAGCTGATTCTGCCATTAGCATTAATATCACAAATCCACGTTCTGCCTTTTTATGTCAACTTCCTGTTGATTTACCTATTAAGAAGAAAACCCAGACTGGATCTGGGTCTTCAGTCAAATCAACAGGAATGTTGACGTTTTTATTTTAAACAAAATGCTGAAAAGGGTTTTGTGATGTTATAATTTGGCAGAATCCTTCGTTTGTTTGCTAAAAGAGTGACTTTGAGAGCTGTTGGCTAAAAATACATCAATTTGGGGCTTAACCCTTTAAGACCTGGAACGCATCTGTGTCATTTTTTGATTTGAGCTATAAAAAAATGCATTATTTTACACTTCCGCTATTAAAAAATAGCAGATGTACAAGCTCATAGCGCAGCACCGAGTGCCACGCTATGATCTTGTAGATCTTCTATTTTTGAAAAAATCGTGAAAATGTGTGAAA
>NC_139960.1:4111814-4231814 GCF_963454915.1 Gymnoscopelus microlampas
ACCCTGCAAGTGTACAAATGAAACAAAGAGTGCAGACTCTATTTTTTGTTACAAATGAAACCAAACCATTGAACCATTTGGTTCCATTTTTTACACTCTCTGAGTTACAAATGGAGGTGCAGGTGAAGTTTTGTGTTAAAAAGTGAATGCTCTCATTGTATTCAACTCTTTGTTCAGTAGCAGGGTGTTGTCTAACACAGGGGTCTGGCCATCTCTCCGGCTCTTTAGTAAATAACAGAAAAAACATTTTCAGGTTGGGACACCAATTGTATCCAATGAGAGAGACAGACCGTCAGGGACGTGCACAGATAGACTCTAGGTGGTGCTAGAGCACCTGCCCTTTGCCCTCTTGACCAGAAGTGCCCTTTTGGGGGGGGAAAAAAGTTTTTTTCTTTTCAGTTTACAGCAGGGGTCTTCAACAGGGGGTCCGGGACCCCTAGGGGGTCCTCAGAGTTACTACAGGGGGTCCGCCAAATCTTTATGAGATATGATTTTTCTTTTTACCATAACCACTCGAAACCTAGCATCCCTTTTCTGAGGAGAACTTTAGCCAAAAATAGCCGATCTACAAGCCCACAACGCCTCGCGCTGCGAGGCGTTGTGGGCTTGTAGATCGGCTATTTTTGGCAAAGAGGTATAGGTGTAGAGGGAAAAAAGAGCAGACCAAGTAAACAAAAAAAAGTATAATTTACTTGAGCACCTGCCCCTCAAAATGTCTGTGCACACCACTGCAGACCGTTGTTACAGAACAAACACTCTAGTCAATAGAGTAAATATCATTTATACCACCCTTAACATTTGTTTTACTGTGTAGGTACTACTGTATGTACAGTAGTTTCTCTCTCTCTCTCGCTCTCCATCTCTCTCTCTCTCCCCCCCTCTCTCTCTGTGCATAACTCACTTAGACATTGCACTCCATTCTGCATCCTGAGATTCAGCACAAATCCACTCAGAGTGAGTCAAACAGTGAAGGCTCACTGACTTACCGCGTGCTTCAGTGTCACAATGCCATACAAAGCTTTTTCATCACGTGTCACTGGGACCAGGCTGATATATTTCATATCTATTATATATAGCCCTTTTTTCCTGCGGCAGTGCTGCAGTGCTCACTGACACAAACATCGCATGCCTCTGTTTGGAATTTTACTGGAATGCACATCATGTAAACGTCGTAATTTATGCTTTCGGCAAAAAGGTGTCGGAATTTGTTTTCCTTCGGTATTATGGAGATCCCTGATGTCGTCAGTATGTGCCCATATATGGGCACACACGCATATCTATAGTAGGATAATCAAAATCTGCAAGGGAACTAGTAACTAAAGATGTCAAATAATTGTAGCACAAAATTGTACTACAATTTGTGCTAATTACAGACCACAATGTCAATCAAAATTTTAGTAAAAAGTACAATATTTGGTGTATAGAGTTTCGAAAAACGGAAAGTAAAGTACAGTAAAAAGTACCTCAGAAATGTACTCAAGTACAGTACGTGAGTAAATGTACTTGGTTATTTTCCACCACAGTTTTTTCTCACTGTGCATGTTCTGTAACTAAGCCAACCAGGGCTGCTTGTCGGGCTAGTTTCCATCTCCATTGCTGTGTGCTACAGCGGGGTGGTTGCACTCAGACCTGCACTCCTAAAGTCAGCAATCTACCACGCTCATTATGCTTAAACGGGCTTCTGTTGCCAAGCAACACACACACATCCACCAAAAATAGTGTGTGTGTGTGTGTGTGTGTGTGTGTTATACATTTTACATTCAGCTGTTAAATGTTGACACTAGCGTAGCCTGTACCAGAATAGCTAACAGGAAGCTTTCACTTTGACCATGAAGACTAGATATATTGTTTGGCCCATATATTGGCCATTATTTGACTTTTTGGAGTATGTGTTTCGGCAATTATGCAGCCAGTGTGTCCCCTCCCCTGTCCTGTAGACCTGAGGCCGATTCTAAAAAAAACGGCTTCTAAAGTTTTCTGAAAAAAATGGCCCGGTGGCGACTCTGGACGCGGACCGGCACGGCCCTACTCGCCGCCGATCCCTCCAGCTGCGGTACTCCCCACCCCGTCACTCGTGCCGGGGTCGTTCCGGGGGGCTGCCTCGGCTGGCGCCTAGCAGCTGACTTGGTGCGGACGGCGCTGATCGCCATGGCCCTCGACGCGGTGTTGACGCGGTGTGATTTCTGCCCAGTGGTCTGAAGGTGTAACAGGTCTAAATGTAGCGAAAGGGCCTTTCTGTGTGGAGTTTCCATGTTCTAGGTCATTGGTTCTCAAAGTGGGGTCCGGGGACCCCCAGGGGTACTTGAGGGGGTTCCAGGGGGTCCCCAGCCAAATGATGGATAGGAACCAAATGGACCCTTATGGGTCTGTGGCTCTGAGAGTGTGCAAATGGACAAGTGTCCAAATGGACCCTAACGGGTCCATTTGGTTCCATTTTTACACTCTCATTTGTACACACATTTGTACACACTCAGAGCTACATTAACATTGATTATACAATATGAATTGGGGTCCCAGAGATATAAATGCCATTAAATGGGGGTCCATAGCCTAATGCATGTCAAACTGGGGGTCCTTGAAATTAAAACGGTTGAGAATCACTGCTAGAGAGCCCTAAAGATCTTATCTTATGGGGGGTCCCTGGCCTATCTTTTCAAATGGGGGTCCGCGGGCTGATAAGAGTCAATTTGGGGGTCCTTGGCACAAAAAAGTTTGAGAACCACTGTTCTAGGTACCCTCACAAAAACATGCAGTAATCCTGGTCTCTATACTGCCTCCCCCTGGTCAGCTGGGGCGCCTGATGGAGGGGAAAGGAACTGGTTGGAATAACGTGTTCCTTCCACGTGCTACGTCCAACCAGGGAAACCCCCCCCCCCCCCCCCCTGTCAGGTGATAAGAAGCGGCCTGATCACTCCTCATGCATTGAAGGAAGCATGAGCTCGGTTCGGGGCTCTCCCCAGGCTGGCAGAGGGACAGTAGCGCCCAGGATTACAAGCTTAGGCAATTGGCACTGAATTAAAAAATGGGTTAAAAATCATAAAAAAATAATTTTAAAAAAAGTGATAAAGTATAGTTAAATGTTCTCAAATTGAAACTTTGTAATCAATTTTTTTTTTTTTTCAAATCACTGTGGAAACAAGCTCCTGCTTTTCTGTGATTGTATAACATGTTTAGGTGATTTTATGGTGATCTGTTGCTTTTAATTATCTTTAATTGTCTACTTTAAAAATAAAGTATTCTATTCTATTCTAAATTGATTAGAAAATGTTGCACTTTTTCACAAAATATCAGTAAAAATCTGTAATCGGCGGTCTAGGACTCTCCAAAATCTGGATAGGCATCAGACAAAAAATCTAATCAAGACTCAATGCTTCATTAGAACTTACACATACAGTAAATTGTCATAGTATTACTGAAGTCACTACGACAAAAACCCTAATTTGAACGTGCCTCACTGCTGGTATAGAAAATCATTCCACACTACTCACAGCTTCCTCTGCCCTTTCAATGTATAAGTCTCTCTCTCTCTCTCTCTCTCGCTCTCTCTCTCTCTCTCTCTCGCTCTCTCTCTCTCTCTCTCTCTCTCTCTCTCTCTCTCTCTCTCTCTCTCTCTCTCTCTCTCTCTCTCTCTCTCTCTCTCTCTCTCTCTCCTCTCTCTCTCTCTCTCTCTCTCTCTCTCTCTCTCTCTCTCTCTCTCTCTCTCTCTCTCTCACACTGATTTGACATACCTGCCTATTACTCACCTGTTACCCTGGCAACCTGAATGGAATGTGATAACCCTGAAAACACATTTAATTTGGGTAGAGAGCGTAGCAATCTAACAAACAACCAGATGATAAACTAGACAGGTGTGTGTGTGTGTGTGTGTGTGTGTGTGTGTGTGTGTGTGTGTGTGTGTGTGTGTGTGTGTGTGTGTGTGTGTGTGTGTGTGTGTGTGTGTGTGTGTGTGTGAGTGCGTTTGCATGCATTCTCTGCCCCAGCGACTCTCAACCTGTGGGCCGCGGCCCTCTGGTGGGGCCGTGAGGAAACTGCAAGTGGGCCCCCAAATAATTGGCATAATTGGGAGGGCCGCGAACGCTTTGAGAATTTCAAGTGGGCCCTGATCCAGAAAAGGGTTGGGAGCCACTGATCTACCCCATCTACACACACACACACACACACACACACACACACACACACACACACACACACACACACACACACACACACACACACACACACACACACACACATACACACACACACACACACACACACACACACGTGCGCGCACACACACACACACACACACACACACGCACACACACACACACACACACACACACACACACGCATGACCTCACTCCATTTGATTTCTCCCTACCATTAACCCATTAAGACCTGGAACTGTGTCATTTTTAGATTTGAGCTACAAAAAGGATTATTTTACACTTTGGGCTATTCAAAAATAGCAGATATACAAGCTCGTAGCGCGGCACCGAGTGCCGCGCTACAAGCTTGTAGATCTGCTATTTTTGAAAAATCTTGAAAATATGTGCAAATCTTTGAATATATATATTCTTAAAGCGATTTTTTTTAACTCAAATCTTTGCTTCTGGGGGTCCCTGGAACACAATATTTTGATGGGGGTCCGCGGCCAAATACATATAATTTTGGGGGTCCTTGACATGAAAAAGATTGAGCAACACTGATATAGAAACATACGTTTTTCAGAAAACTGTTGAGATTTAGGAGACATGTAGAATCGGCTTCAGGTCTTAAAGGGTTAAATGTCCTATATTCCCTGGCTCCCATGTCCCCCGCCACCTGCATCCTCTTTTCCAATGTTAAATGCCTTTTATCCTAATGCTCTCCGTGCCATAATGTCTAACCTAAGTGCATGCTGTATTCAAGGGCCCCCAAACTCATTACATTAGTCCGGCTCGTAGCACCCCGACTTTCTGTTGATGGAACAACTTCTCAAAGGCTTGGTTTGTCTTCTTTTTTTTTTTGTTCTTTTACTGTCGTCGCTGTCTTGAGACAATCGAAGTGAAAACAACACGGAACGTGTCCCAAATTTCGGGCTATTTCAGTCGACAAGCTAGAACAGGATGCCTCACCGTGTTTCTGCTTCCAGAAAGTACTGAGTTCATGAGAATATTGAGGTGTTTTTTTTTCTTCTTCTTTTCCTTGCCGTTGGGTGGAAACCTTGTATGTCAAAAAACGTTACTTTCTTAACCCATTGAGACCTGAAGCCGATTCTACACGTCTCCTAAATCCCAACAGTTTTCTGAAAAACGTATGTTTCTATATCAGTGGTGCTCAATCTTTTTTCATGTCAAGGACCCCCAAAATTATACTTATTTGGCCGCGGACCCCCATCAAAATGTTTTGTTCCAGGGACCCCCAGAAGCAGTTAAAAATGTTCTCTTTAAAAATATATATATTCAGAAGATTTGCACACATTTTCACGATTTTTCAAAAATAGCAGATCTAAAAGCTCGTAGCGCGGCACTCGGTGCCGCGCTATGAGCTTGTATATCTGCTATTTTTGAATAGCCCAAAGTGTAAAATAATGCTTTCTTAGCTCAAATCAAAAAATGACACTGCTCTAGCCCCGCCCGCGCGGAGAAAAAAAAAAAAAAAAAAAAAGACTAAACTCACGGTTCAGACCGTGTTCGGCACCGAAGCGCCACTATGTAAACACACGGTTCAGACCGTGTTCGGCACCCGATGTGTTAATGGGTTGAATAGTAAATATGCTATTTTCACTATTTTGTATGATGAGGTAGCTTATAAATTTGCGAAAAACAACAGTGTGCATAGGTGCATTGGAGCACCTATAGGCTCCAATGCAGCCCGTGCCGTGGGTTTGAATCTCGATCCCAACGACCTTTGCTGCGTGTCACTCCCCGTCTCTCTCTCTCCCCTTTTCCTGTCTATATGCTGTATATACTATCAATAAAGGCAGAGAAAGCACCAAAAAAAAAACATTAAGAAGTTGAACTATGGAGATAGGAGGTTTCTATCTGACAGCAATGTTTAACAACTCCAGCACAAAATATCATAAAAATGTTTTTTTTTTTTTTTTTTTTTACTTTTTAGCCGCCCAGTTCCCCAACTTCCTTACATAAGATTTGATGGCATCAGCGGGCCATATGTGCTCTGGTAAAAATCATATATTTTTTTAGTCCGTCAAGTGACACGGTCGTACAACAGAGAATGAATTAGCTTGTTGACCCTGTTGACCCCATCACCACACACACACACACACATGCAGTGGTGGAAAGTAACTTAAGTACATTTACTCAAGTACTGTACTTAAGTGCAATTTTGAGATATTTGTACTTTACTTGAGTATTTCCAATTTCCAATACTTTTACTTCTACTCCACTACATCTCAGAGGCAAATATTGTACTTTTACTCCACTACAATTATTTGAAAACTTTAGTTACTAGTTACTTTTCAGATATAAATTATGATATTATGAAACATACAGTAACCACTTTAGCCCTATTTTATACCTAGGCTATTTGAAAATAGCAGATCTACAAGCTCACAACGCGTCGCTTTGCGACGCGTTGTGAGCTTGTAGATCGGCTATTTTCAAATATTTAGTACTTTTACTTTTGGTACTTTAAGTACATTTTGATACCAATACTTTTGTACTTTTACTCAAGTAAATTTTGAATTACGGACTTTTACTTGTAACGGAGTACTTATACATTGCAGTATTGATACTTTTACTTAAATAAAACACTTGAGTACTTTTTCCACCACTGCACTGCACGCACGCACGCACGCACGCACGCACACACACACACACCACCCACAAAGTGACAACCACTTCTTCCTCTAAACACAGAGGGCGCAATTTGCATGCAGTATGCTACATGAAGGTCTGTGCTGCGTCTTTCATGCAAGCTGCTCTCGTAACCTGCGTGAAATTAATGTCTGATTGACTAAGGCAGCAGCTTATTACACAGTCAGAGAATGACTTTGCCATAGGCTACACAGTATATTCTCACATTTTTCGCGTGTGAACCAGAGCTTAGAGGGGGGCCGTCGAATGGTGGAATTTGAGATAAGTCAACCAGTGCAAAAATGAAAAATAAAAGGTGAATTCATTGCTGCTGAAATATTGATTAATTGCTGCTGTAATTTATATATTTTTTGATTAAAACAAAAAAAGTGTATAGTTAAAAACTCAATGGACGAGGCCGTCCCATTCTATTCAGTTCTGAATGGTTTTCTCTGGCTTAACCCATTGAGACCTGAAGTCGTTTCTACATGTCTCCTAAATCTCAACAGTTTTCTGAAAAACGTATGTTTCTATATCAGTGGTGCTCAATCTTTTTCATGTCAAGGACCCCCAAAATGATATGTATTTGGCCGCAGACTCCCATCAAAATATCTTGTTCCAGGGACCCCCCAGAAGCTACGATTTGAGTTAAAAATGTTCGCTTTAAAAATATATATATATTCAAAGATTTGCACACATTTTCACGATTTTTCAAAAAATAGCAGATCTACAAGCTCATAGCGCGGCACTCGGTGCCGCGCTATGAGCTTGTATATCTGCTATTTTTGAATAGCCCAAAGTGTAAAATAATGCTTTTTAGCTCAAATCTAAAAATGACACAGTTCCAGGTCTTAATGGGTTAATAGAGCTATTTAACACTTACTTTCCAAAAACAAATAACTTGGAGCACCTTTTAAGTGACAGCGAACACCAAATTATTTCAGACGGACGCAGTGCAACTCCAACTGAGAGAAATGGAATTTGACAAAAGAAAAGGTTTCTTATGATCAAAAATAAGCCACCGCAGAACCAGTGGGCCGGGGGACCCCCGTGGGAGCTGACCCAGACACAGCAAATGGTCCAGCAGACACTGGTATCAGCAGCAGGTGGATGGTAGAGATGGCGGTTCGGTTTGTACTGAATGATGCCTCTTCTTCTTATGCCTGCTTCGTCATATACGCCGCTGTCTGTCTGTGCACCCAAAATAGCAAATCCATAAGCTGTGTGTGTGTGTGTGTGTGTGTGTGTGTGTCAGAGCTTACGGGTTCGGTTCAGGTCGAGCTCATTTTGGAACATAGATTTGTCAGGCTTTACATTTACACATTTATAATAGGAGCCACAATATAATATCGTGAGCAACTGTAGTGTGCAGCTGCCGTCAGTGTGCAAGCCAACAGCAGTCTAATGCTAAGAGACAGACAGCCTACAGATGTTAACCCATTAAGACCTGGAACTGTGTCATTTTTTGATTTGAGCTAAAAAGCATTATTTTACACTTTGGGCTATTCAAAAATAGCAGATATACAAGCTCATAGCGCGGCACCGAGTGCCGCGCTATGAGCTTGTATATCTGCTATTTTTGAGAAATCGTGAAAATGTGTGCAAATCTTCTGAATATATATATTTTTAAAGCGAACATTTTTAACTCAAATCTTTGCTTCTGGGGGGGTCCCTGGAACAACATATTTTGATGGGGGTCCGCGGCCAAATACATATCATTTTGGGGGTCCTTGACATGAAAAAGATTGAGCACCACTGATATAGAAACATACGTTTTTCAGAAAACTGTTGGGATTTAGGAGACTCGTAGAATCGGCTTCAGGTCTCAATGGGTTAAACAGTCATCGTCATCGTCTTTCGGTTTCCACTGCCAATTTCTCTTTATCAGCAACGGTTTCCCCATGTTGCCTTTTGTTATTAAACGAAAATGAAACCTACCTGAGTTTACAGTATACAATAAGCTACAAAGTGATTATTTTCCCCTTAACATGCTGCTTGTTTTGATATTAATTGGATTCCTTGGCAGCCAGCCAGCAATGTTAGGTATAGGCTAGAGATGTTGCATGAATCAATGATTCATTCAGGTCGGGTTCGTGTCGGGCACAACTTTTCAGATTTGATTAAAACTCTAGTGTGTGTGTGTGTGTGTGTGTGTGTGTGTGTGTGTGTGTGTGTGTGTGTGTGTGTGTGTGTGTGTGTGTGTGTGTGTGTGTGTGTGTGTGTGCTTGTGTGTGTTTTCTATTTCTGTTATGTTTGTTTATGGAAGGGGAAATAAGCTGTACTGAATGTGAGAGAAATGAAATCTAATGACATTGGGGAAATCGGTTATGGAAAAACAAAACAAAAAGTAAAGCACGTACATCCAAGGTAAAGAGCCAGGCGCTGGGTAGACATAAATACTGAAAAAGTCCGCACACAGGATCAAGCTGCAAAAGTGTTCTTTATTTCATCTTTCCACCTGTGGTGACGTCTTGAGCCTGGCCGCTTTGAGTTGCATAACTGCTTAACCCATTAAGACCTGGAACTGTGTCATTTTTAGATTTGAGCTAAAAAGCATTATTTTACACTTTGGGCTATTCAAAAATAGCAGATATACAAGCTCATAGCGCGGCACTGAGTGCCGCGCTACGAGCTTGTAGATCTGCTATTTTAGAAAAATCGTGAAAATGTGTGCAAATCTTTGAATATATATATTTTTAAAGCGAACATTTTGAACTCAAATCTTTGCTTCTGGGGGGTCCCTGGAACAACATATTTTGATGGGGGTCTGCGGGCAAATTCATATAATTTTGGGGGTCCTTGACATGAAAAAGATTGAGCACCACTGATATAGAAACATACGTTTTTTCAGAAGTTGAGATTTAGGAGACATGTAGAATCGGCTTCAGGTCTCAATGGGTTAATTTATACCTTCGGATGATTTCTCACCTGGGGAAATAGTGTGACTCTTGTGACAAAGACTCAGATCCTAGCAAATAGTGTGATTGTAAATCCAACACAGTGCCTGCCTGCCTGTCTGTCTGTCTGTCTGTCTGTCTGTCTGTCTGTCTGTCTGTCTGTCTGTCTGTCTGTCTGTCTGTCTGTCTGTCTGTCTGTCTGCCTGCCTGTATTTTCATTCTCTCACTCATTCTCTCATCTACCGGTACCAAAGAGAGGTGGAAAGTTCTCGTTGTACTGTTTGAACTGCCGCATGCGCGCGCGTGTGTGTGTGTGTGTGTGTGTGTGTGTGTGTGTGTGCGTACGTGCGTGTGTGTGTCTCAGGGGTCCTGTTATCCCACCCTAGCAGCCTGTGTGTACGCTAACTGATTATGAAACCACAGCAGCTCCAGAGCTAGCCCAGAGCTACAGTTTCAGACTGACAATTACACATCATACACGCCTCCTGAATACAGAGATTGTAGGAGAAAAAAAACACGAGAACGACAGATAGAGAGAGAGAGAGAGAGAGAGGGGGGGGGGGGGGATCGATGAAGGCGTCCTCATTACTTCATTAATTGTTAGACTTTCAGTCTGAGTGGAGCAGGTAACCCAACTGAAATGTGTCTTGGCAGACATTTTAATTCTAGCCTGCCGTGAACGCACGCAGACTGCAGATTCACCCGTGCATGCTGCATGTGTGCACTGACACATGCATGCACACTGTTGTGCGTTCACACGCGTGTCATCTTAGCTGTCCATCGTGTACGATGATGACGCTTGCTTCAGGGGGGGGGGGGGGGGGGGGGTTCAGCGTTGTTGCCGCTGGTGCCACTTGATGTGGCTGTGGAGGCCGATGCGTGAGCCGCACATCCGTCCGCAGGTAGGGCAGGGGAGCCCGGACGTTGGGGGGATGCCGGCTGTCCTCTGGTGTCGCTGGGCACGTCTCTCAGACCTCCTTTGCTGGTTGCTGTCATTTATTTGTGTGATTGTCCTGGCATAAGTGTCTCGCCAAGCTGAGCGATCACGTGCCAGGGTTTCAAGCTGCGTGGGGTTGATGGCAGTGCGCTTTAGAAGGTCCTTGGTGTAGTCCTTGTAGCGTCTCTTTTGACCACCAGCAGCACGCTTTGCATCATGTATTTGTCCGTAGAGGACTTGGCGGGGCAGGCGGTGTTCAGGCAGGCGGATGGTGTGTCCTATCCACCGCAGGTGTCTTTTGGCCACAGCTGCTTCCATACAGCTGGAATTTGTGCTCTTCAGGATCTCTGTGTGAGGAGCTCTATCTTCCCAGGACAGACCAAGGATTTTCTGAAGGCAGCGGATGTGGAAGGCCTCCAAGTTTGTTATATGCCGTCTGTATGGCGTCCATGTTTAGAGCAAAGTGGACAAGCATACCGCGTTATAGACGGCAACCTTGGTGCCGACCTTCAGGTTACGATTTTCAAAAACCCTGCTGCGGAGCCGTCCAAAGGCTGATGAAGCTTTATTGATGCGGGTGTGTATGTCACACACAGACACACACACACACACACACACACACACACACACACACACACACACACACACACACACACACACACACACACACACACACACACACACACACACACTCTCACACAGGGAAGTTTACAGGGACATTTCTGAAGTCTCTCAAGTGTGAATCTGCCTGTCAAATAAACAACATACATGTGAGCAGACACACTGTCAAATGCAAGCACACACACACACACACACACACACACACACACACACACACACACACACACACACACACACACACACACACACACACACACACACAGCCTTGCTGATGGTAACGTTGGTGTTCATTAGATGCGTGGACAAGACAAGCTTTTATCCGTACAACAGAAAGCCTCCGGTGTCATTTTTCTTGGGGAACAGCACAGAAGCCTTCCCCGCATTCGTGTCAGCTTGCCTTCGCGCTTCTGCCCACAAAGCTCCCCTCTCCACGTCTATCTCAGGGAGCTCCAAAACCGCGACGCACGCTGAACAGGAGAGAGAGTTTTCTGGGACCCCCAGAGGTCCTTGAGGGGGTTCCAGGGGGTCCCCAGCTAAATGAGGAAGACTATAACCGCTTGAATCCTAATTTATCAATTTATCTGTTCAAAAATAAGCTTGCAATGCATTGTGATGCATTGTGACACGGCTTTAATGTACAAATTAAAATGTAGGGGCACGGTGGCGCAGTCGGTACCGCTGTCGCCTCACAGCAAGAAGGTCCTGGGTTCGATTCCCTCCGGGGAAGCTGTGGGCGCTGGGGACGTGTTCTCTCCTCCGCGTCATCAGTGCCCATACCCTAGGTGGGGTTGGCGAAAGGGCTTTTCTGTGAGGAGTTTGCATGTTCTCCCCGTGTCCTCTAGGGTAAGTACCCTCACAAAATACTCTATACCGCCTCCCCCTGGTCAGCCGGGGCGCCTGATGGAGGGGAAGGGAACTGGTTGGAATAACGTGTTCCTTCCACGCGCTACGTCCTACCGGGGAAACCCCCCCCCTGTCAGGTGAAAAGAAGCGGCTTGCTAGCTCTCATGCATTGAAGGAGGCATGAGCTCGGCTCTAGGCTCTCCCTAGGCTGGCAGAGGGAGCGTAGCGCCCAGGATTACTTAGACAAGTGGCACTAGGTGAAAAAATAGTGGGATCAAATTAAAACATAAATAAATTAAAATGTAGAAATTAGGAAAGCTTGTACATTGTACTATTTTCAGAAAAAAAAGAGAAAGAGAAAAAATAGCTTCCCTCTGCATGTTGACAGTGTCTATCTATCAGGGAGCTCAAGCCGTAACGCACTCTGAGCTGGAGACTGCGAGAGCGAGCGAGCGAGGAAGAGAGAGAGAGAGATAGAGGGAGGGAGAGAGGGAGGAGAAGGAGGGGGGGTGGTTGAGCGGTCAGCGCCGAGCACATAAGCGCCGCGCTGCCTTTCACCGTGGACGAGAGAGAGCACATCTGGGAAGCAGCGTTTCACTCTCACCACGGCGTTTTACCTACCACAGGACTTCCGCGGTGAGTTCAGTAGCTGGGAAGTAATTGCCGTATGTTGTTGTTGTTTTCATGGATGGTCGTGGTGCTCACCGTGTGTGTGTGTGTGTGTGTGTGTGTGTGTGTGTGTGTGTGTGTGTTGTTTGCACAGACAAGCAGGCAGCAGTGGGAGATGTAACATTTCCACGCTGATGGAGAGATTATCTATTTATGCTTCATCTCTTCATCGGTCTCTCTCTCTCTGTTTACGCCGCGGAGACGATGTGACGGGCTGACACGCTGCGTGCATTAACCCTTTAAGACCTGAAGAAGAAGCATCTGTGTCACTTTTTCATTTGAGCTAAAAAAGCATTATTTTACACTTTGGGCTATTCAAAAAATAGCAGATATACAAGCTCGTAGCGCGGCACCGAGTGCCGCGCTATGAGCTTGTAGATCTGCTTTTTTTTTGAAAAATCGTAAAATAATGTGCAAATCTTTTCATATATATATTGTTTTAAAGCGAAACATTTTAACTTGAATCTTTGCTTCCGGGGGGTCCCTGGAACATATATTATTAGATGGGGGTCCGCGGCCAAATACATGTCATTTTGGGGGTCCTTGACATGGAAAAAAGAACCACTGATTTTATGGCGACATACGTTTTTTTCAAAAAACTATTGAAATCCCCAGAAGCAAAGATTTGAGTTACAAGTGTTCGCTTTTGTAACTCAAATCTCAAGATTTGCAAAAAAAAAAACAATACAAAAATAGCAGATCTACAAGCTCATAGCGCGGCACTCGGTGCCGCGCTATGAGCTTGTAGATCTGCTATTTTTGAATAGCCCAAAGTGTAAAATAATGCTTTTTTAGCTCAAATGAAAATGTGACGCAGATGCTTCTTCAGGTCTTAAAGGGTTAATGACACGGGTTGCTGTCTGCTTCAAGCGTTAAAAAAGACATGAATGTGTACTACGCTGTGTTGTTCTTTACTTGTTGTTGTTTTCCTGTTGTGTGACTCCGAAAGGTATAGAACGGTGTTTAACGCTTGTGTGTGTGTGTGTGTACTGCAGATAGTATATTTCCAGCATTTGTCCTGTGATAGTAGCGTAATGCAACGAACAGACCAAAGCAATAGCATCTTTGATTTCCACGTTAGTTACGGTGTTCGATGTTGTGTCAGGATCTAGGTGGAACATCACTTGATGTCTAACACACTGAGTGTGCAAAATGTAACCAAATGGACCCGTGCTGGGCCATTTGATCACATTTGCACAGGAAAGCATAAGGAAACATAAAATGGATAAATGAACACTCAGGATTTTGCGACGTGAGGACATCCCAGAGTATCTAATGAGCCGTGAGTTTGTTCAGACGGGTCTATTGGAAAGCCCAGCTCATCTCTTGCTCTCTAATTTGTATTTCTCCCTCTCTCTCGCTCTCTCTCTCTCTCTCTCTCTCTCTCCGTCCCTTATCCTCCTCTCTTTCCTCCCAGTCAGTTTGTGTAAGACATGGTTTGTTACCTATTACCAATCCCAGGAATCCATGTCTGACTCACTTGTTTACGCTTGTGTTGGATAGATCATTATTCACCGTCAGCTGCTGTTAGTCAGGGGTTTGCTGATAGAATGCCCACGCAGAATGCTTCACCGTACCAGCGGTTAGGGATGAGACCATTTAACGGTTTTACGATTAACGTGGATTTTAAACGTCACAATTAATTCATCGTAGAGACGCAGGATTATCGTGCTTAACCCATTAAGACCTGAGGCGATTCTTACTTTTTTTTGTCTAAATCCTAACCTAAAAAGAATTCTTTTCAAGATTTTTCAAAAATAGCAGATATACAAGCTCATAGCGCGGCACTCGGTGCCGCGCTATGAGCTTGTAGATCTGCTATTTTTGAACAGCCAAAGAAATCTAAAGTGACACAGATGCGTTCCAGGTCTTATTTGTGTTTTGAAAGGCAGCAACTGTTAAAAAAAAGCCAACAAAGACATTTTCTGGGGGAAAATATGATAAAACCTCTAATTTACAAATGCTCGTGCGGTTTTATACATTCCATAGTTGTGTGGAATAAATGTACGCATAAATAATCGTACATTTTGTAGTCGTGAAACTACTACTACTACGACTATTTGTCTCACTATAATCGTCCCACCCCTTACCCGCGGCGGTAATGTGTGTATGTACTGTTATGTGTGTAATGTTTGAGTGGCTGTGTGGATGTCGTACGAGTGGTGTAGAAGTACCGATGAGGGGTGTAGAAGTACCAATGAAAATCAGGAAATGAAAAAGCAGCCTTTAATGAAACGATGACAACGGCACTTGACTCCTATGGGGGCGCGTTGACTGTAATGTGACCCACTTCAAAGAGACGCTGTTGGGAAGGAGACGATACTAAGTGGAAGTAAGATCCGACTCGCTACCTCTAGAGACCGTCAGACAACACAGTGTCCCCAGGAGCTTCAATCAGAACGAGAGGCTCCTGAAACCACTTAGACCCTATATATACAGTCCCCCAAGGGTCTATACTGGGCCTCCTCCTCTTTTTCCCCCCTCTACACCAAATGTGTTTGCCGAAAAACAGGGACGCTATTAGGGTTCATGTGTTTAGACCAAAAAAACCTACCAGAAGGACACAACAGCAGTGACAACAACACAGCAAATGTCTGAGGGGAGGAATGAATTGGCAAAACGACTAAATTGGGGAGAAAAGGGTAAAAAAAAAAAAAAGAAGCTAAACCACCTGTCTGTGTCCCCTCTCTTCGAAGCCAGATAACAATTGAGCTAAGAAGCCCCCGTATACTCTCCTGTCCCGGTTTAATTGAGCTATTAACTGCATAATTGCCAGCCTGCTCTGTGCATGTGTGCGCACACACATCTGCATACATCTGGTGGTGCCGCTTATGCAGAATGGCCCAAGGGAAACGCTTCCTCATTACGTAATCTTCACTCGCCGTATAACTCGATCGTGTTTAACCCATTCAATCCGGGAACGCATAGATGTGTCATTTTGGATTTTAGCTATATTAAATTTGTATACTTTGGCTATTAAAAAATAGCAGCTATACAAGCTCATAGCGCGGCACCGAGTGCCGCGCTATGAGCTTGTATATCTGCTAAATTTTTTTTATCTTGAATTTTGTGCAAATCTTTGAATACATATATTTTTTGAAACAACATTTTTAACTCGCATATTTGCTTCTGGGGGTCCCTGGAACAACATATTTTGATGGGGATCGGCGGCCAAAAGCAGGATTTTGGGGGTCCTTGACATGAAAACGTTTGTGAACCACTGATATAGCAAAATAAGATTTTTCAAAAAAACTGTTAGGATTTAGAAGACATGTAGAATCGGCCAAATTGCAATTTCTTTTACGAAAAAAAAAAAGCAGATCTACAAGCTCGTAGCGTGGCACTCGTTGCCGTGCTACGAGCTTGTACATCTGCTATTTTGGAACAGCCAAAGAAATCTAAAATGACACCGATGCGTTCCCGAATTGAACGGGTTAACATAGCCTTGCACGCAACACGCCCACACACACGCAAGCACATACTGTAGACCCAGCCCCGTAATGGGTAATCAATTGGTATTATTAGGCTGCCATTGCCAAGGCCTCTCTCAGATTCTCATGTATTTTTATCACCCCGTGCGAGCGAGGTCAGGCCAATTGATTCCATTGCATGGCTAATGGCCGCTTCCCCGCAGAGAGAGGGCGCTCGCGGTGCTAAAGGCTGTAGGCGAGGCATGACATCACAGGCCCGGTTCTTTTTTTTCACCCAGAGGCCATGGAGGAGAGGAGAGGAGAGGAGAGGAGAGGAGAGGAGAGGGCTGGATAGAAGAGAGACAGGAGAGGAGGGGAGAGGAGAGAGCAGGAGAGGAGAGGAGAGAGCAGGAGAGGAGAGGAGAGAGCAGGAGAGGAGAGGAGAGGAGAGGAGAGAGCAGGAGAGGAGGGGAGAGGAGAGGAGAGGAGAGGAGAGGAGAGGAGGGGAGAGGAGAGGAGAGGAGAGGAGAGAGCAGGAGAGGAGGGGAGAGGAGAGGAGAGGAGAGAGCAGGAGAGGAGAGGAGAGAGCAGGAGAGGAGAGGAGAGAGCAGGAGAGGAGAGGAGAGGAGAGGAGAGAGCAGGAGAGGAGGGGAGAGGAGAGGAGAGGAGAGGAGAGGAGAGGAGAGGAGAGAGCAGGAGAGGAGAGGAGAGGAGAGGAGAGGAGAGGAGAGAGCCGGAGAGGAGGGGAGAGGAGAGGAGAGGAGAGGAGAGAGCAGGAGAGGAGGGGAGAGGAGAAAAAAGTAGGAGAGGAGAGAACAACAGAGCAGTGGTGGAAAAAGTACTCAAGTGTTTTACTTAAGTAAAAGTATCAATACTGCAATGTACAAGTACTCCGTTACAAGTAAAAGTCCGTAATTCAAAATTTACTTGAGTAAAAGTACAAAAGTATTGGTATCAAAATGTACTTAAAGTACCAAAAGTAAAAGTACTAAATATTTGAAAATAGCCGATCTACAAGCTCACAACGCGTCGCGATGCGACGCGTTGTGAGCTTGTAGATCTGCTATTTTCAAATAGCCTAGGTATAAAATAAGGCTAAAGTGGTTAATGTATGTTTCATAATATCATAATTTATATCTGAAAAGTAACTAGTAACTAAAGTCGTCAAATAATTGTAGTGGAGTGAAAGTACAATATTTGCCTCTGAGATGTAGTGGAGTAGAAGTAAAAGTATTGGAAATTGGAAATACTCAAGTAAAGTACAAATACCTCAAAATTGCACTTAAGTACAGTACTTGAGTAAATGTACTTAGTTACTTTCCACCACTGCAACAGAGAGAGAGCAGAGGAAACAATAGGAGACAGGAAGTAGAGCAGAGAGAAGCGCAGAGACAGGAGTTTGAGAGATGACGATGACGATGATGATGCATTCTATATAGTCTCATGGATCAGTCTCCTATATCTCTCGCCGTCCTCTTCGCGTCAGATCTCCTCCTCCGTCGCCTCCCTCTCTCTGCCTGAGTGACGCCGCTCGCCGTCGGGGGAGAGCGTCCGTTCCGCATTTCCCCGTCAGCCATCTGTCGCGGTTACCCCTGGCAACGCAGGAGCCGATACAGTGGTGTGTGTGCGTGTCTGGGCTGCTAGAAACATGAGTGATGTGATTCCGTTCGGCCCCATTGGAACACTACACACAGTCATCGGGGCTGCTGATGTTTTCGGTTACATAACTCAAGGTTATTTCTGTGCAAAGCGCTAAGAGGCGGAACATGTACTGGAGGGTACGGCACGCTGGCTGCTCACGAATTGAATGCTTGGAGGCAGCTGTGCGTGGCAAAAGGTGAATGCTATTTGTTCCACAGCCAATCCACTTCATTAATGTTTTTCCATAACGAGAAATGTGGCGATGTGGCGGTGTGCACTCTACCGTAGGAATACATGAAACTAGAGGAGTCGTGAAAAGTAGAAAAGAAATACCAGAAACTACTGATTTCGCATAATCGGCGCGTTGGTAGTTAATTATTGTTGTATTTGACATTTCAAGAGACTTTCCAAAACAATTCCGGTATTGAAAGTTGCATATATCTTAGGGCCATAATACAGTATATTGATAGACCAAGATACAAAGTACAACATTGTGCCTTAACCCATTAAGACCTGGAACTGTGTCATTTTTAGATTTGAGCTAAAAAAGCATTATTTTACACTTTGGGCTATTCAAAAATAGCAGATCTACAAGCTCATAGCGCGGCACCGAGTGCCGCGCTACGAGCTTGTAGATCTGCTATTTTTGAAAAATCGTGAAAATGTGTGCAAATCTTGAATATATATATTCTTAAAGCGAACATTTTTAACTCAAATCTTTGCTTCTGGGGGTCCCTGGAACAAAATATTTTGATGGGAGTCCGCGGCCAAATACATATCATTTTGGGGGTCCTTGACATGAAAAAGATTGAGCACCACTGATATAGAAACATACGTTTTTCAGAATACTGTTGGGATTTAGGAGACATGTAGAATCGGCTTCAGGTCTCAATGGGTTAAGTGGTCAGTTGGGTAGGCCGTGTGCATTTTCAAAGCATGTTTATTTTAATGATCAATCAATCGATTGTGTTCCGGCTTGCATTAATGGAACTAGTAGTAGTAGTAGTATTTATTGGTATCACAAATATTTTTTCAAGGTTTTTTTATGCTGAAAATAAGGGTAAAAAAAAAGTGGGTCCAGGATAAGCTGCTGTGACTGTGTCACCATGTTTTCCACATTCCACCACATAGTCGTACCACAGTGGTGTATTATACCGCTGTTGTTGCACAGTCAACATGTTGCACAACATGTTGCTTTTGCTGCTTGTACATGTATGAGTGAGCGCGAGCGACAAATAAAACCTCGATTCTTGAGACAGTCGGTTTTGAAACAGGAATCACATTTTTATTCAACAGCAAAGATGATTTGTTGTAAACGGTGCATTTAGATAGCATATTTTATCGAAAGTGCTGAACGTACACTCACACACCGATGGCGGAGGAAACCATGCAAGGCACCAACCTCATCGGGAGTTAAGTGTCTTGCTCAAGCGCACTTCGCCACTAACCCAGGGGTAGCCGGGAGATCGAACCGGGAACCTTCAGATTCCCTAGAGCAGTGGTTCTCAAACCTTTTCATGTCAAGGACCCCCAAATTGACACTTATTAGCCCGCGGACCCCCATTTGAAAAGATAAGCCAGGGACCCCAATAAGAGAAGATTTATACGGCTTTCTAGCAGTGATTCTCAACCATTTTAAACGTCAAGGACCCCTAGTTTGACATGCATTAGGCTACGGACCCCCATTTAATGGCATTTATACCTCTGGGACCCGAATTTATATTATAAAATCAATGTTAATTTAACTCTGAGAGTGTACAAATGGAACCAAATGGACCCGTTAGGGTCCATTTGGTTCCATTTGTACACTCTCAGAGTTACAGAACCATAAGGGCCCATTTGGTTCCTATCCATCATTTAGCTGGGGACCCCCTGGAACCGCCTCAAGTACCCCTTGGGGTCCCCGTACCCCACTTTGAGAACCAATGCCCTAGAGGCCGCTAGCCACTGCCGGGTGCATTTCTCCTTTCCGCCATGTCGCCTTTCCGACGTTGACGAACCCTATACCTAACCCTAACCCTAACCCTAACCGCACGCGGAAGCCACTAGTCGGAGTGGTGAGATGTCGGAATGGAGAGTGAACACCGCCACTGCCGCCCCCGTTTGTAGTGCTGCTGGGTCTTACCTCGAGACAGAGGCTTTGCCCTGTTGCTGGTTCACCATGCTGGCAGATCTACTGAGACAGCTTTACATAAGCCGCACATTAGCACGGCAAGCCATGTCAGTGACTTATGCTGTAGTACCATCAATGTCCACCGAGCAATTTACGATGTAGGCATTTTAGCAGAAGATGCTCTTACCCAGAGCGACTTAGCCCATTCAATACGGGAACGCATCTTTGTATAACATTTTGTTCCAGGGATCCCCAGGAAGCAAATATTTGAGTTACAAATGTTCGCTTTAAAAAAATATCTATTCAAAGATTTGCAAAGATTTTCACGATTTTTCAGAAATAGCAGATCTACAGGCTCATAGCGGGTTAAACATCGTCTAGCCATTTGTTAAAGGTTCAGGTCTTTACACTGGAACAGTAGTTTATTACATCTGCCCCCCCCCCCCCCACTCCAATTGTCTTTCTGGGATGAGTCATGTTATTCAGATTTAATCGTCTCTCCATCCAGACTATCTTTCAAATTGACACGCACAATGGGTGGGTAGTTACTGTAAAATGACTCTACTTGCTGTGACGATTCAAACTGGTACGGTTGGGAATCCTTTAGGACAGGGGTCTTCAACAGGGGGTCCGGGACCCCTAGGGGGTCCTCAGAGTTACTACAGGGGGTCCGCTAAATCTTTGTGTGATAGGATTTTTTTAATTTTACCTTAACCACTTGAACCCTAGCATCCCTTTTCTGAGGAGAACTTTAGCCAAAAATAGCAGATCTACAAGCTCACAACGCCTCGCGCTGCGAGGCGTTGTGAGCTTGTAGATCGGCTATTTTTGGCAAAGAGGCATAGGTGTAGAGGGAAAAAAGAGCAGACCACGTAAACAAAAGATGTTGAATCTGGAACACAATTTTATACGATTTAGAGGGGGTCCCTGCTTCATCTCTCTCTCTCAGCTAGGGGGTCCTTGGCCTGAAAGCGTTGAAGACCTCCTGCTTTAGTAAATTCTTAGAATTATAAAGGAGGCCGGAATGGAATTGAACATCGCTTTTGCAAAGGTACTTTAGTTCACACCTACTCGTTCTTCCTCGCTCAAGAATAAATCACACTGCAATTTACACCTGCATTTCTCCGTTTTACTCTGGCTAGAAACACGGGGGTTACGAGACACCGTGATGGAATGACCTTATTTGCGTAATAGTGCACATACTGTGAGAGATGGAATCTAAAGCTCTATAAAGTACGACAGCAAAAAACATCGGCAACCTTGAACTATATCAACCAATACAGATGTTTCATGAAAACGTGTGCTCGTAACTATCTGTAAACTGTTCAGCGTGTGGTGTGTGCAATAAGTCAGTGGTTCTCAAACTTTTTCATGTCAAGGACCCCCAAATTGACACTTATTAGCCCGCGGACCCCCTTTTCAAAAGATATGCCAGGGACCCCCATAAGAGAAGATTTTTTACGGCTCTAGCAGTGATTCTCAACCATTTTAATTTCAAGGACCCCCAGTTTGACATGTATTAGGGCTACAGACCCCCATTTAATGGCATTTCTATCACTTGGACCGCAATTTATATTGTAAAATCTATGTCAATTTAACTCTGAGTTACAGACCCATAAGGGTCCATTTGGTGCCTAATCTATCATTTAGCTGGGGACCCCCTGGAACTCCCTCAAGGACCCCTGGGGGTCCCCCGGACCCCACTTTGAGAACCAACGCAATAAGTGAACCGCGTGATCATTTTCATTTAGTTATATCTACGTCTGGAACTCCGGGACTCGTTTTGGCTAGACAGCTGACTGTTTTCCAGGTTTTCAGCTCAGATCATTAACGGGACGCTTCAGCAGGATGCACTATTTATGGAAGAAAAACATGCACGTGTCGTGCACACACAGACGCACACCTGGTCTCTCTCAGTCAACTCATTAGCTAGGCGGCGTCGGGCGGGAGTGAGATTTACAAAATGGAGTGAAGTTGTGTCTGTGTCATCCTTGTTTGTATTTATAGATCTTCTATCTGTACAGAGAGAGAGAGAGAGAGAGAGAGAGAGAGAGAGAGAGGAAGAAGAGTTGTAGAGAGAAGGTGGAAATGAGGGGGGAGGAGGGAATTAAGTTAAAATAGGGGGGGGTGGATAGACTGAGTTGTGTGCTGAAAATAGCCGATCCACAGGCTCACAATGCGTCGTGTGCGACGTGTTCAGTTCTGAGATTGTAGTTCGGCAATTTTCCGTATTTTGCCATACAACAGAGTACGGTGGATCACCTGGTAAGAACGCACACCACACAAATAAGGCTAAAGTCCATCCCACCCCTGGGTTGGAATCCAACCCGGCTCTTTACTGCATGTCATCCCCCCTCTCTCTCCCGCTTTTCCTGGCTCTCTGTTCACCATAACTATTATCTGAAATAAAGCAAAACATGCCCCCCAAAAAGGGAGAGAATGGAGAAGAGAGCGATGGACGCATAGACATTGAGGCATGGCATTGCCTGCCAAGCAGTGGTGGAAAAAGTACTCAAATTCTTTACTTAAGTAAAAGTACCAATACTGCAATATAAAAATACTCCGTTACAAGTAAAAGTCCAGAATTCAAAATTGACTTGAGTAAAAGTACAAAAGTATTGGCATCAAAATGTACTTAAAGTATCAAAAGTAAAAGTACTAAATATTTGAAAATAGCAGATCTACAAGCTCACAACGCGTCGCGATGCGACGCGTTGTGAGCTTGTAGATCGGCTATTTTCAAATAGCCTATGTATAAAATAGGTTTAAAGAGGTTAATGTATGTGTCATTATATCATAGTTTATATCTGAAAAGTAACTAGTAGCTAAAGTTTTCAAGTGTAGTGGAGTAAAAGTACAATATTTGCCTCTGAGATGTAGTGGAGTAAAAGTATTGGAAATTGGAAATACTCAAGTAAAGTACAAATACCTCAAAATTGTACTTAAGTACAGTACTTAAGTAAATGTACTTAGTTACTTTCCACCACTGCTGCCAAGTGTTGCAGAAGCGAGCCAGATGTTGCAGCCCGGTCGGCAGTTCACCTGTGGCATGTGTGACTTTGAAGACGGCATTTAACCCATTAAGACCTGAGGCCGATTCTGAAAATGTCTTCTAAATCCTAACAGTCTTCTGAAAATCTCATGTTGCTATTATCAGTGGTGACCCATTGATACCTGGAACGCATCTGTGTCACTTTAGATGTCTTTGGCTATTCAAAAAAAGCAGATATACAAGCTCATAGCGCGGCACCGAGTGCCGCGCTATGAGCTTGTATATCTGCTATTTTTGAAAAATCGTGAATTTTTTTTTTTGAAAAATTGTTCAAAAATAGCAGATATACAAGCTCATAGCGCGGCACCGAGTGCCGCGCTATGAGCTTGTATATCTGCTATTTTTGAAAAATCGTGAATTTTTTTTTTTGAAAAATTGTTAGGATTTTGTTTTTTTTTGATGCGGCCTCAGGTCTTAATGGGTTAAAACGTTGTGTCAAGGACCCCCAATATTATGTATTTGGCCGCCGACCCCCATCTCAAACAATTTTGTTCCAGGGACCTCCATAAGCAAAGATTTGAGTTAAAAAATGTTTGCCCCCCCCCAAAAAAAAAGAATAGGCTATATTCAAAGATTTGCACAAATGTTCACGATTAAAAAAAAAAAATAGCAGATCTGCAAGCTCATAGTGCGGCACAAAGTGACTAAAATCGAAAAAAACGACACCGTGCGAGGGGCCGTGTGACGCGTCCACAGGGAACGCCTTTTGAGCCGAGGTGCTCTTTGCATTATGGATTTTATCATGTTGTCCACAGCCAGCCGGACGTCGGGAGCGATGACGCCAGATGCTCGGCGTGTGCACCAGCGCAGTGGTGGAAAGTAACTAAGTACATTTACTTAAGTACTGTACTTAAGTACAATTTTGAGGTATTTGTACTTTACTTGAGTATTTCCAATTTCCAATACTTTTACTTCTACTCCACTACATCTCAGAGGCAAATATTGTACTTTTACTCCACTACAATTATTTGAAAACTTTAGTTACTAGTTACTTTTCAGATATAAATGATTACATTATCAAACATACATTACCCATTTTGGTCCTATTTTATACCTAGGCTATTTGAAAATAGCAGATCTACAAGCTCACAACGCGTCGCATCGCGACGCGTTGTGAGCTTGTAGATCGGCTATTTTCAAATATCTTAGTACTTTTACTTTTGATACTTTAAGTACATTTTGATGCCAATACTTTTGTACTTTTACTCAAGTACATTTTTAATTCTGGACTTTTACTTGTAACAGAGTATTTCTATATTGCAGTATTGGTACTTAAGTAAAGAATTTGAGTACTTTTTCCACCACTGCACCAGCGTGACGTGTGGAAAAAAAAGAGAATTCAACTCTTGTCGTGTGTGTGTGTGCGAGACGAGCACGGTCCGGACGCGACGGTTTTGTTGGAGTGCGCCGCTCCGCTTGTCACTCCGCCTGTCAGATAATGCCCGCGCCTCCCCATACCTGCCCGCTCGCCTCTCATTCAAAATGAGTTACAGGCCACGTCAATCGCTCCCCGTGTAAAAGAATGCCTTTGGAGGTGGTGACGGAAGCCATGCAAGTAACATGTGACAGCTGGTGTACCCGCACCACAGGGCCTCCCCCAATTCCTTGGGTCTACACAGTATGTGTACCATCAGTGGTGTAACGTAAAGTACATTTACTCAAGTACTGTACTTAAGTACAATTTTGAGGTACTTTTACTTTACTGGAGTATTTCCAATTTTCTATACTTTTATTTCTACTCCACTACATCTCAGAGGCAAATACTTTTACTCCACTACAATTATTTGAAAACTTTAGTTACTAGTTACTTTGCAGATATAAATTATTACATTATAAAACATACTTTAACCACATAGGCCTTATTTTATAACTAGGCTATTTGAAAATGGCCGATCTACAAGCTCACAACGCGTCGCATCGCGACGTGGTGTGAGCTTGTAGATCTGCTATTCTCAAACATTTTAGTATTTTTACTTTTGGTACTTTAAGTACATTTTGATACCAATACTTTTGTACTCAAGTAAATTTAGAATTCCGGACTTTTACTGGTAACAGAGTACAGTACTTCTGCATTGCAATATTGATACTTTTACTTAAGTAAAACATTTGAGTACTTTTTCCACCACTGTGTACCATATAGATTTAGTACAACATGGTACGGGAATATTTTATTACACAAGCGTAGTCATTAAAATCTCTGCAACATGTGCACAATAGTCTCTGTATTTCTTTCTACCTGCTGAGGAGAAAATTGGATTATATCTATAAATATACTGTATATTTATTTATTTTCTATACACAGTACAATGTCAATATTCAAAATACTAAACTGTAAACGTTTAATATATTGAGCAATCTACAGTATTCATTTGTATCACCATATTTTTTTACTTTACACATGGCGTAAAATTCAAATCATAGGGGCACTTCAGTTGGACCTTTGAGACAGAAGGGGTTCAGTGAACACCTGTATTAACCCATTGATACCTGCAACGCATCTGTGTCACTTTAGATGTCTTTGGCTATTCAAAAATAGCAGATATACAAGCTCATAGCGCGGCACCGAGTGCCGCGCTACGAGCTTGTATATCTGCTATTTTTGAAAAATCGTGAAAATATTTTTTTAATATTTTTTTCCGATTTTTTTTTTTAGGATTTTGAATTTTTTTTAGACGCTGCCTCAGGTCTTAATGGGTTAAAGGATAATGACATTAAAAGGTTAGCGCATGAAGGTATAAACACAGCTGTGTTGGCATTTAAAAGGCAGCAGACCAGCACACAGCAGTCTGAGTGTGAAGCACCGAGCCTCTATCTTTACTCTCCATACGCCTCTCTCTCTCTCTCTCTCTCTCTCTCGCTCTCTGTCCTCTTTCCCCACAGGAGAGCTGTGTAAACATGTGTGACCTATGTGGGCCGAGAGACAGCCAGAGAGAGAGAGAGAATACTGAGACGGAGGCTAGGTCTCACGTCTGTATTCTGCTCTGTCCTATATATAGGTACGATGTTACGTAAAGAAGGAAAGGCCATCTACTGTATATGAAGGTAGATACCGGTATGTTGCAAAATTCGAGTGCTTGTAGATTTGATTTAAGCACTTGCAAAATGTGATCTATTCTTCACACGTCTAGATTAGAATTTCCCCCTGCATAAAATATTCCTACATGTAAATTCACATTTAACCCATTGAGACCTGAAGCCGATTCTACATGTCTCCTAAATCCCAACAGTTTTCTGAAAAACGTATGTTTCTATATCAGTGGTGCTCAATCTTTTTCATGTCAAGGACCCCCAAAATGATATGTATTTGGCCGCGGACCCCCATCAAAATATGTTGTTCCAGGGACCCCCCAGAAGCAAAGATTTGAGTTAAAAACGGTTCACTTTAAAAATATCTATATTCAAAGATTTGCACACAGTTTCACGATTTTTCAAAAATAGCAGATCTACAAGCTCGTAGCGCGGCACTCGGTGCCGCGCTATGAGCTTGTATATCTGCTATTTTTGAATAGCCCAAAGTGTAAAATAATCCTTTTTAGCTCAAATCTAAAAATGACACAGTTCCAGGTCTCAATGGGTTAAGTCGCAAAGAATAAACGATTCTGTTTACGTGTCTGTGAACATTTTTTCACTTATTTCTCCTCAGTGTTATTTCAGACTGTGTGTGCGTGGGTTACAGCCAGGTTCACATTTCAATGAGTCTGAGTGCTCAAATGAAATCGACAAGCTTTTGAATGTTGCAACATGTCTACCTTCATATTCTTTCGATGTCCGCTCTCCTTGATTACGTAACCAACAGAAAGGACCTGAGGTGAGATGGGGGGGTGAGATGAGGGAGCTATGAATGGAAGGTTAGGTACGATGGATGCAAGGATATGTGAGCGGGGGGTGCCGGAGGGAAAAGGGAGTATTTTCTGGTCCCTGGGAGAAGGGAAATTGCTTTACCGCTTCACCCAGTAGATGGCCGCTCAGATGGCTCTGGTTAGGTGTTAAGTGCCTTGCCCAGGGACATTTTGACACGTACGTAGCCTTGGCGAGCGAGAGTCGAATGGACGTCGCGGTGGATTCGAACCCCCAGCCTCTGCGGTGGTGGTGGGCAGGCACTTGTAGCACTGCGCCACCCCGAGCCCTGTTTAAATTCTTTGCCTATATGACATGCCCAAAATAGGGATTGATTATTAATTGATTCTTTTATTAACCCTTTAAGACCTGGAACGCATCTGTGTCACGTTTTGATTTGAGCTAAAAAGCATTATTTTACATGTTGGCTATTCAAAAATAGCAGATATACAAGCTCATAGCGCGGCACCGAGTGCTTGTAGATGAGCTTGTAGATCTGCTATTTTTGGAAAATCGTATTTTTTTTGCATATCTTGAGATTTGAGTTACAAAAGCGAACATTTGTTACTCAAATCTTTGCTTCTGGGGGATTCAACAGTTTTTTGAAAACTTATGTCATAATATCAGTGGTTCTTTTTTCTATGTCAAGGACCCCCAAAATGACGTGTATTTGGCCGCGGACCCCCATCTAAAAATATATGTTCCAGGGACCCCCCGGAAGCAAAGATTCGAGTAAATTTTTTTTTCCTTTAAAACAATATATATTCAAAGATTTGCACACATTTTCAAGATTTTTCAAAAATAGCAGATATACAAGCTCGTAGCGCGGCACTCGGTGCCGCGTTACGAGCTTGTATATCTGCTATTTTTTGTAGAGCCAAAGTGTCAAATAATGCTTTTTAGCTCAAATCAAAAAGTGACACAGATGCTTCTTCAGGTCTTAATGGGTTCAATGATGTGATATGTTTGGTAATCGATTAAATTCATTTGTACGATTGACTGTTGCACCCCTAACTCAGACATTCACACACCGACAGCAAAGCACCAAAGCTTGGGGGGGGGGGAAGCCGCAGGGGATCGAACCGAGAACCTTCCATCACTGCTCCGCTCTACCTACTGAGCTGCACTAAAGAGAGCGCGCGGTGGGGGGGGGGAGACAAAGACAGTGAGGCTGAGTGCACAAAGTGAAAAGAGTGTGAAAGGGAGGTATGGAGGGAAAAGGGAAGGTGAAAGGCGAGGGAACGAGGGAGGAATGAGGGAGTGAGAGAGAGAGACGGAGACAGAGAGAGTTCGCTGGTGGCCTTTGGTAAAGGTTAGCGGTTTGTCTGGATGGGAGGGGGGGGAAGGGTGGGGGGTGTGAATGGCAGCTGCTCTGTTAGGAGGAAAGGAGGACCACAGCATTGTTGGTCAGAACACACACACGCACGTGTTTGTATTGCTATACTCGTGAGGACGTCAACATTTTACGAATGCCTTTTCTTTCTTTTTGAAATAGCCGAAGATAAGCCGATATACTCTGTGAGCTTGTAGATCGGCTATTTTGGGTGCATGACGCCGGTGCGCAACTACAAATCATAACTGCAACCCTAAACCTATAACCTCTAAATGTATTATGTTAACCCTGGCCTGAATCTTTTTCTTATTGAAAGAATAACTCTAAACATCAGGTTTAACCATAAAACAACCAATCTAGACTCTAATTCTACTATACTTATGGGGACATTTGGCCCTCACAGGAGACACACACACACACACACACACACACACACACACACACACACACACACACACACACACACACACACACACACACACACACACACACACACACACACACACACACACACACACACACAGCCTTGACATCTGACCACGGGGCAGCTTTTTCCCCCTACATGGCATTTAAAGCGACACACACCCATCCATTGCGAGCGCTAATGACATTAAACAGTAGCTGACATTTTACACTGACTTTGAATTAGCTCAGCTATTGTTGTGTGTGTGTGTGTGTGTGTGTGTGTGTGTGTGTGTGTGTGTGTGTGTGTGTGTGTGTGTGTGTGTGTGTGTGTGTGTGTGTGTGTGTGTGTGTGTGCGTGCGTGTTCGCACACCTGTGTGTGCACGTGTGCGTGAGCGTGTGTGTACTTGTATAGTACCATACAACAATACTCCCCGCAAGTAATAGTAGAATTTTCCTGGTCCTCAAAATGATACATTTAAAGGTTAGGTTTAAGGTTTAAAGTTGGTATTATATCGATTTATGCATTGTGCAGCTATTTTTTGCTTTATCTTGGGGTTAAAAATGGCAACAATTTATAGAAATGGCAAGTGTTCGTGGCCCACCCATCCGGCCGTGTCAGATGGGTGAGCCGTGTATTTTCCAGATCTACGAGCTCACAAGTTGTGAGCTTGTAGATCTGCTATTTTTGGCTAACGCTCCTCTCAGAATATTGATGCTGGGGTGCAAAACGGTAACAAAAGTGGCATTTTAAGAGTTTTAAGCATATTTTGATTGATCGCAATAATGTTGTTAATCACAATTATTTTGGCCACGATAATCGTGACATGAAGTGTTCATATTGCCCCACCCCTAACACCTGAATCCAACATGCACTAATTGGCTGTTAGCATTTTTTTTCATCTGCAAGCCCTCAGGCCGTAGTGACAAAGTGCTAACAGCTTGTGATAAGAGAAGAGGATGGAATGGAGGAGAGGAAATAGATGGAGCGGACATGAGATACTGTAGGGAGCGAGAGAACCAGACAGAGGCAAAGAGAGAGAGAAACAAATGAAAAAGAGAGAGAGATAGAGAGACAGCGCTCCAATTTAGAGTGTGCTGTCTGCCGGAACCCATTTGGATGTACCCAGTGGCGGGAGATGTACTCTGATTTGTTTTTTCCTTTTTTTAATTTAAACCCATTAAGACCTGAGGCCGATTGTACTGTACACATGCCTTCTAAAATCAGTAGTTCTCACACTTTCAAGATGTTTTAAAAAAATGTTAGATCTACAAAAAATAGCAGATATAGCAGATACGTAGCAGACAGGCTCGCAGTGCAGCACTAAGCGCCGCACTGTGAGCTTGTAGATCTGCCGGTTGTAAGGCGTTAAGAAAAAGTAACAATGCTGCATAAGTAAAAGGCCTTTATTCAAAATTTGACTTGAGTAATACGAAAGTTTTGAGCCAAACATAGGCATTTATTTAGGGATAATTGCACAGCATTTGGGAGTGGGAGAATAATGCATAACCAAGGTAAGTATAAATCAACACAAGTTCTTCCCGGTCCGGGGTATTAGTCCATGCACGTTTCACAATGCAAAACCAAGCGTCAGTCGGTATTTCACCAGTAATAATATGAAAGGGGAAATAGTGGAAGTCTCGCTTACCGCCTGAGCACCCGTCCGTTCACCGAGGAGAGCCAGTCAGTGAATGTTTGTTGTGTGCCCCCCACCTACGTAGCCGGTCAGCGCAGGTGCCCTCAGTTCAGGCTGATTGAGTTAACCCATTGAGGCCTGAAGCCGATTCTACATGTCTCTTAAATCTCAACAGTATTCTGAAAAACGTATGTTTCTATATCAGTGGTGCTCAATCTTTTTCATGTCAAGGACCCCCAAAATTATATGTATTTGGCCGCGGACCCCCATCAAAATATTTTGTTCCAGGGACCCCCCAGAAGCAAAGATTTGAGTTAAAAATGTTCGCTTTAAAAATATACATATTCAAAGATTTGCACACATTTTCACGATTTTTCAAAAATAGCTGATCTACAAGCTCGTAGCTTGTATATCTGCTATTTTTGAATAGCCCAAAGTGTAAATTAATGCTTTTTAGCTCAAATCTAAAAATGACACAGTTCCAGGTCTTAATGGGTTAACCACTCAAACCCTCTAGACGTAGTAAACTGGACCTGAGTTGTGTCTGTACTCGGACAGCTTTTTCTACACTAAAATCTCTTTACTAAAATGTGCCAATCTATAAAATCTGCTATTGTAGATCTGCTATTTTTTGGCTAATGTTCCCCCCCAGAATATGGATGCTGGGGTTCATATAATATCCAAAAAACGTTTTCTGAGCGTCCCTTATTTTTCTTCTTTATTTGAATTTCAGGTAGCTGGCAACCTTACTCAGAACCATGACAGAGATAGCAATCAGTAATAAATCAGGAATAATGTACACGAAATGATGCAGCCGCACAGGCAATACAAACTACTTGAAGGTTATTGCGTTGTCTTCATTATACAGGGAATCTTGTCCGTGGCATTGCTGTATATGAGTTATGAAA
This sequence comes from Gymnoscopelus microlampas, assembly GCF_963454915.1. Lineage (NCBI taxonomy): Eukaryota > Metazoa > Chordata > Actinopteri > Myctophiformes > Myctophidae > Gymnoscopelus > Gymnoscopelus microlampas. Next base: position 4,142,898 of record NC_139960.1, read on the forward strand.
TGTTATGAAAAGTCAAAAGGTTTTTTCTTTGGCGTGTGAAACCTTTTTCATGTTCTGAAGGTACAGTGTTGCTAATCCTCCTGCGACGCAATGAAAAGGCTGTGCTTTGCAGATAAAGAGATGAATGCATTGTAGCCTCAGTCTGTTTAGAGACCCTTTATCAGGCCCAGATGGCAGTGGAATAGACAGTCCCTCTGACTGTGGAGTCCCACAGATACAGACGGACACACACACCCCCCCACACGCACACACACACACACACACACACACGTGCGCGCGCACACACACACACACACACACACACACACACACACACACACACACACACACACACACACACACACACACACACACACACACACACACACACACACACACACACACACACACACACACACACACACACGCTTCACAAGTTCCACTCTCATTTCACCCTCATCCCGCTCTCTCTCTCTCTCGCTTCGTTTGCTAAAGTTTCAATGCAGCATGTAAAGTATCTGGTGTTAAATTGTATTTAAGTTTCAAAAGTATAAAGACCTTTTCATAGTACAAACAAAACAGCCAGAAATGTTGTCTACCTCTACTACTTCTCTACTTCTCACTACTTTTAGCTTTCTAGTAGTTCAGCCATTTATTTGTCCACCATGTAGCTGGGTAGCTTGCCAAAAGCTACATTGTTAAAAAAAAATGGCACATCAACATACAGGAGCACAACAGATGAGTTCTGGGTGCAGTTCATCCATCACAAACCATTTGTAACTATTTCTGGGTCTTGAGTGGATGTTGTCCATTTTACACCAAATAAATAATTGTCCATCTTCATCCACTTAAAACACATCATAAGAGCGTGTGCTCTTATGATGTGTTTCCAGGTGCTCAAATCAAAAGCAAAAATCTTCCATTCATACGAACATGTAAACATGTGTACAGAACACACTGACATACTGTATCTATGTCCTTAATATCAAAATCTAAGCCTGTGCACTATAAAAGACTGGCACAGAAATTATCCTATCAAAATGCATACATGTAGTATGAAGCAGGCCCGGCCTAAGATACCATGTTGGACATATTTGTCTATTGTTGGTACCAATATAACACAAAAAACTGTGAAACGGTTAACCATGAACATTTTGCTCATTTCTGTTGTCTTCGACTTCGAGTCATTTTACAACTGGGCCCCATGCCTAATCTAGTTGAGTTATTTTTACTGCTTCTGTGTGACACTTCTTGTACAATGAAGCGCAACATAAATTTACGAGAAAAACATAACAAGTTGAAATGTGCGGGATACAAGGTTTCTACCTGACAGCAATAATGTGAGGGTAGACCACATGAAAAGAAACGAAAAGGGGGTTGTTCCTTCATGGACTACCAGGTGGGTCTCTTGACAACTACGCAAGAGAGGGAAAAAACTAATACATAATGGGAGCTCTCTCTCTCTCTCTCTCTCTCTCTCTCTCTCTCTCTCTCTCTCTCTCTCTCTCCACCCTGAAGCCTGTGTTTCTCTTAATTCTAAGGCCTGTCAACTGCTTTTCTGCTCAACGAGGCAAAAGCCATCTCCTGCAGCTCCTGTATTACACACCGCCTCAGCAGCTGAACGTTGTGTGGTCAGCCGCTAATCTGTCCTCTCCACCATTTGTAACCACTACAGTACGTTGAAAGGTCAATAAGACTTTGCGAGGGGAAGGGGGGTGGATGGCCGCTTTAGGCAAAAAACGGCTTTGCTCAAACACCAATTCTGGTGATGACAGCTCTTGTTGGACACCGCAGGCTGGAGAAATGTTCAAGGCGAGCAGTGAATGTAGCCTCCAACCGGATAGGGTGGAGAGATCGCTGACGCGACGTCAGTTCTCATTCGGTTTAATCAGCGGTGGAGGACAAAGCCCTCAACGCCCAGTACTTCAAAGTCAAAGTGTGGATACTCCTGATCAAATGTTACTACAGTACAAGTGAAAGTTGCTCTGTCAGATTCCTACTTGAGTTAAAGTACTGGAGTACTGGCTTTTAAAAATGCTTACTCAAAAATACAAAGTACATTTTCTTCAAAACATTTTTTTTTTTCGAGCTTTGCTCTTGTGCCATTTTGACTATATTTGAAGGTTTGGGGCTTAATTGGTTAATTTATAATGTACTTTTTTCCCTTCCTAGAAATGTAGTGGAGTCAAAAGTACAATATCTGTCTTTGAAATGTAGCTGGAGTTCTCTGCTGACTGTTGCCCCTCGCCACCGGATAAGCGGTTGAGGATGGATGGATGGATGGATGGATGGATGGATATAGTGGAATGAAAGTCATAAGTATCCAAAAAATACAAATTCTCAACTACAGTACAGATACTCAAAAAAATACAGTACCCGTCACAGTTGACGTCACAGCTTTCTGAGTTGCTGCTCTTTGTGTGTTGATGGACCGCTTGATGGTTTTCCGCTCCGTAATGAGGTTTTTGTTTTCGTGCAGGACGTTTTTTCACTTTTCCATTTTGTTTTTGTGCTTGAATCACTTGTTTGTCCCTGACACAAATGATTAGGTGTTCCGTCCTTCAACTGTAATTTTCAGTCCGAATAATTGTGCGTGCGTGCGTGCGTGCGTGTGTGTCCGCCTGCCTGCCTGCGTGCCTGTGTGCGTGTGTGTGTGCGCGTGTGTGGGTGTATTTTTTAAAATAATGAAAGCACATTCATTGAAATTAAGGAAATCACATGGACATATCTCACACACACACGGCTAAACAGAACGCAGCATGCATGAATCGTCATTTCATCATCACTTCAATTTGTTCTTTTCTGTTTTCAAAACAACCAGTGATTTCTGATAAATAGGCTACTGAAGTGCTTTTCTTTTCTCTCTTTCAAACTCATTATAAATACATACGTGTGTGTGTGTGTGTGTGTGTGTGTGTGTGTGTGTGTGTGTGTGTGTGTGCGTGTGCGTGTTTGTATTACCGTACTGTACTATACTTGTAAGGGCCAGACGTCCCCACAAGTATAGTAGAATTTGAGAAACAGACATTTTCCTGATCCTCACAAGAGAATGGTTGTTTTGTGGTTAAAAATTACTTTTAGAATTAGGCTTACAATTAGGAAAATATTCAGGGTAGGATAAGACATTTAGAGGTGAGGTTTAAGGGTTAGGGGTTGAAGTCATGTCTGAATTATACTTATTTGTACGGTTTTGTGCAAACTATTATCAGTTGTGTTTGTGTGTGCCATTTTTCGGTAAAAAATGGCATTCATAAAATACCTATCCTAAAATGCTGGTGTTCTCACAAGTATAGTAATGCGTGCGTGCTTGTGCATGTGCATGCTTGGGCGCGCGAGTGTACACGCTCTGCTCAAATGAGCGTATGATTGCCGTGTCATTGCCGTCACTGCGGGGGGGCCTGAGGGGGGGGGGGGGGGGGGGGGGGTGGATCCTGGCCATTCAGTAGGGTGGACAGAAGCACAGCGGCGGACCCCGGAGGGCAGAGTGCCGCATGGCTGGCTAAAAGACCGCCAGGTGCAGGGCCCCCCGGCTCCCTGGCTGGGTCCATTAGAAAGACCCCTGCTCGCATGCAGCTGGGCCCTCTTTGGCAGCCGGGAGTGTACGCGGTGCAATCGTGAGTGTTAATTGAACTGCGAAAGCTTATAGGAACCCTCCGAGTTCAATTAGCACACTCGCGACTTTTAGAGTGTAATGCTCCTCATGCCGACACCACCCTGTGTGTGTTTGTGGATCGGCATGTGACAGCTTCAAGATGAAGCTGTGTGTTGTGTGTGTGTGTGTGTGTGTGTGTGTGTGTGTGTGTGTGTGTGTGTGTGTGTGTGTGTGTGTGGGTGTGTTTATTGTTTATTGTTTATTGAATGGATCCCCATTAGATGACGCCAAAGCGACAGCTAGTCTTCCTGGGGTCCATATAAGATGCATACAAAAATAAAACATGGAAAATACATAATTACATTGCATTACATTATACAAAAATTAAATACAACACAAGATTAAGATTCCGGTCATGTGGTCTGCTGCAACAAGTGTGTCTTTAACGCTATTTTGAAGGATAATTTATTTTGTATAAGATGAATGTGAGATGGTAACAAATTCCAGAAGGATATAGCTCTATATATAACTGTATGTTTGAGTAGATTAGTTCTTGGGGCAGGAAGTGTTAAAAGGCCACGGCTGGCATTCCTGGTGAAATAATTGTGTGTGTTGTTTGATTTTAATAACTGTTTGCAAAAACAATCTGGTGTTTGATTTAAAATAATGTTCCTGAAGAACATAAGGAGACTACAGGCCAGTTTTTGTTCGACAGATAACCAGGACAGGCGTGTATGCATATATGCGATATTAGTGCGTGATGAACAATGAAGTGCCAGTCTGGCAGCTCTGTTCTGAACAAGTTGCAATTTGTTCAGATCCGACTTAGTTGCCGCTGACCATATGACAGGACAGTAGTGAAGATGACAAAACACCAGAGACTGAATGACTTGACCCATGATAGTGTGTGTGGGCTTGCGAGTATTTGCAAGTGTGAACAGCGAACGTGCTTCGGCGCAGAGGCTGTCTTATTACGACAGCAAAATGTCAGACGATTATCCGCTGACGTTTTCATTACAGACTTGTGTTTTTTATGAGCCCTGTTAGACACAGCAGCTCATAGAAAGACAGAGTCTGACTTACCAAATGTTTTGACACACGCCCGCGGTTCTGAGCATGCGATTATAAATCCTTCACTACAGTACGTAGTTTGCCGTATATTTTGATGGGATGTTCCCTCTTTATCTAGGCTAAAGACAGTGTGTCTTTAGCCTGCTATTGGCTGCCGTAACCACCAGATTTGCCCTTTAGCTTCGATAAAGTTATCTCTCTTATCTTCTGCCCATCATAACATGCAAAACTCTGTAGCTTTGCTTTGTTTTTTTGTTTTTTATCAGATTGTAGTAGAATAGGATAAGTTTAACAGAGAGAATTCCATTAACAATGGGCCTCACATTCTGAACTGAGTTAACCCATTAAGACCTGGAACGCATCTGTGTCATTTTTTGATTTGAGCAAAAAAAAAAAGCATTATTTTACTCTTTGGCTATTCAAAAATAGCAGATCTACAAGCTCATAGCGCGGCACCGAGTGCCGCGCTATGAGCTTGTATATCTGCTATTTTTGAAAAATTGTTAAATAGTGTGCAAATCTTTGAATATATGTATTATTTTAAAGCGAACATTTTTAACTCCAATCTCTGCTTCTGGGGGTCCCTGGAACATAATATTTTGTGATGGGGGGGTCCGCGATCAATCCACGATCAATCCGGCCAAATCAGCTATTTTCTGCGAAGAGATTTGGAGGGGAGGGAAAGGAGGGGGACCAAGTACAGATCCCTGGGGGACCCCAGTCAATTAGTTAAATGAGACACACAAATATCTGTTGGATGTGTCCAAAACCGCAACTGCCCCCTAGTGGCCGACACTCATAAGACACGGCATTGTAATGTAATGTACTGGGCATTTGTTATGTATTCAGCGTGTTATGGTTTTAACAAAGTTAACGGTTGTCTCAATGCTCTGCTTGTAGGTGGTTCCAATACTATGGGTGTGTGTGTGTGTGTGTGTGTGTGTGTGTGTGTGTGTGTGTGTGTGTGTGTGTGTGTGTGTGTGTGTGTGTGTGTGTGTGTGTGTGTGTGTGTGTGTGTGTGTGTGTGTGTGTGTGTGTGTGTGTGTGTGTGTGTGTGTGTGTGTGTGTTTTGTATGAGCAAAGGAAGTGTTGTGCTCTCTCACTGTCTTTCTGTCTGTGTTGGCCTTCCTTCTCTATGCAGAGTGTGTGTGTGTGTGTGTGTGTGTGTGTGTGTGTGTGTGTGTGTGTGTGTGTGTGTGTGTGTGTATAACTGACTTCTGTGTCGCTTTATTGAAAACTACTACAGCTTGTTGAATGCGTAAGCTCGGCAATTATTCTATTGATAATATCTTAAATTAATCAAATAATTGATGGGATTTTTTAAATAGTTTAAGCGTTATTTTATACTTTGTTCCATAGCAGTGTCGTGCAATAATAGTGAAAATGGCTGATCTGAGCTTGATCTAAAGTCAAAAAATGTGATATGAGCTTATAGAAATTACTCTCTACATCTTTACAAAAACAGTTGAATGTTCACAGTTCATTTTCCTCAGGTGACAAACCGGTCTAAAGCAACTGTTTAACCCATTGAGACCTGGAACTGTGTCATTTTTAGATTTGAGCTAAAAAGCATTATTTTACACTTTGGGCTATTCGAAAATAGCAGATATACAAGCTCGTAGCGCGGCACCGAGTGCCGCGCTATGAGCTTGTAGATCTGCTATTTTTGAAAGATCGTGAAAATGTGTGCAAATCTTTTAATGTATATATTTTTAAAGCGAACATTTTTAACTAGGGGGGTCCCTGGAACAATATATTTTGATGGGGGTCTGCGGCCAAACACATATCATTTTGGGGGTCCTTGACGTGAAAAAGTTTGAGCACCACTGATATAGAAACATATGTTTTTAAGAATACTGTTGAGATGTAGGACACATGTAGAATCGGCTTCAGGTCTCAACTGTTTAATATGCTGCTCCAGGTTTAAGGAGAGCTCAAAGGAGGATTTCTGAATTCCTAACACAAGCCCAATAATGTACAGTACAGTGTCGGGGAGGAGAGAAAGGGACAGCTGGATGTATCTTGCGGTCTGTTTATGTATTATTGATCCAGATCCTCGCTACACCGCTAAACCAAGTGCTTATTATTCCATGTGTTCCCACACAAACATCTCCCTGTGATATTTTGCGCCCCCCTCAAAGGAAATGGCACAAAAGTGGCACAAAATAATAACTTATTTGGGTCATTATACCGTGAGCAAGACTAAAAAAAAATCTCTTTTTTTATATCAGATCTACAAGCTCACACTGCAGCGTGTGTGAGCTTGTCTATTTTCACTATTGGTCGTATGAGAAGTATATAGGGCTTAAAAACTATAGTGCGTGCGTACGTGTATTAGAGTTCTCAAATTCTACCCGAACCCGACCGGACCCGACCCGACATTTTCGGGACGAGCCGGGCCTCAAAAGTATGCTAATTGGTCGGGCCGAGCCGAGCCTCGGGCTCCATGAAAAAAAAAAAATATATATATTTTTTTAATGATTTTTAAAATAATAATAATAATAATAGATAAATACACATTCAGAACAGGAAAAAAAAATCTTATTTTTTCCCCCCCTCTGGTTTTTTCGGGCTTTCGGGCCTAACATGATGGTAATAGTCGGGTTCGGGCCGATCCTCGGGCCGGCCCAGTAGGGCCCAGTATGGCCGAGCCTTAATTTTCAGGCCCGTTGAGAACTCTAACGTGTATCCGTGTAAAAATGAAGGGCTCCAACTAGGGTTGGGATCCACTGGAACTAAATGGCATAAATTAAGCTTCATAGAGCCGGCAAAACACTTATTTTTCTCCTGACGTAGTTTGGAGCCTCGTATGACTGCAGGAGAGCCAGCCAGCAGCAAGGCAGGGAAGAGAGAGAGAGAGAGAGAGAGGCTGTCAGCCCTATATGCTGTGTGGGGGCTTCATCACTCAGTCTGCTCTGCTGCTGCCTACATAGCTGCTACGGCAGCCCTATGATGTATAGAAAGACATTGGCTTAGGAGGGATAGTCTGAAAGAGAGAGAGAGCAAGAGGGACTCGCAGTGGTGGAAAGTAACTAAGTACATTTACTTAAGTACTGTACTTAAGTAACATTTTGAGGTATTTGTACTTTACTTGAGTATTTCCAATTTCCAATACTTTTACTTCTACTCCACTACATCTCAGAGGCAAATATTGAACTTTTACTCCACTACAATTATTTGAAAACTTTAGTTACTAGTTACTTTTCAGATATAAATTATGATATAATGAAACATACATTAACCACTTTATTTTAAACCTAGGCTATTTGAAAATAGCAGATCTACAAGCTCACAACGCGTCGCGACGCGTTGTGAGCTTGTAGATCGGCTATTTTCAAATATTTAGTACTTTTACTTTTGGTACTTTAAGTACATTTTGAATCCAATACTTTTGTACTTTTACTCAAGTAAATTTTTAATTCTGGACTTTTACTTGTAACAGAGTATTTTTATATTGCAGTATTGGTACTTTTACTTAAGTAAAGAATTTGAGTACTTTTTCCACCACGGAGAGGGAGAGGGAGAGAGAGAGAGAGAGAGAGAGAGAGAGAGAGAGAGAGAGAGAGAGAGAGAGAGAGAGAGAGAGAGAGAGAGAGAGAGAGAGAGAGAGAGAGAGAGAGAGAGAGAGGGAGAGGGAGAGGGAGAGGGAGAGGGAGAGAGAGGGAGAGAGAGGGAAAAGAGTATGCTGTTGTTAGTCTGGCAGTTAAGTATAGTGCAGTAATAGTTAGACCATTAGTAGCTATAGGCTGTACATGGAGTTGGATGCATGTTGTCTTGGATATACCACTCAGATTTGTGTGCGTTCAGTTGCTTCACTCTGGTGATGTCATCATGTAACTCGGCATGATTTAACAACTTTTTTTTTTTTTTTTTTTTTTTCTGGGCTTGGGACATTTATTTTTGGATCTTGTGTCTCTGGATAATTAACGCGGCGCAAACGTGTTGCCGGAACCTGTGACAGAAACTGTGAAAGCTGTCCCGCTTTTTAGTCAAAGTTACTAACATCAACAACAAGGACATCATGCTCAAGTTCAGAACCACCCACTTCTCCAGGTGTGTGTGTGTGTGTGTGTGTGTGTGTGTGTGTGTGTGTGTGTGTGTGTGTGTGTGTGTGTGTGTGTGTGTGTGTGTGTGTGTGTGTGTGTGTGTGTGTGTGTGTGTGTGTGTGTGTGTGTGCTTGTATTATTACACTTGTGAGGACCAAATGTCCCTACAAGTACAGTATAACTTGAGAAATGGTTGTTTTATGGTAAAGAAACATATTTTAGGTTTACTATTTCAGGTTGTGGAAATTTTTGGGCTATTTTCAGCTATTTCCAATGCTGTCCAAAAATTGGGATGTCCTCACAAATATACTAATACAAACCTGTGCGTGCGTTCGTGCCTGCCTGCCTGTACCGGCCCGGCCCGTGTTCATGTGTGTTACTGATGTAGGCCAAAATGTGGGGACAAATTTAGGGACAAGATAAATCAGGGAGATTGTCAAAATTGGGGACACAATTTGTGTTCCCAAAGGGATTTTACTTTTAGTTTCATAGCCTTAGGTTGGGGTTGGGGTTAGGGTCCTTCCGTGCATGCATGCGCGCACGTGTGTGTGTGTGTGTGTGTGTGTGTGTGTGTGTGTGTGTGTGTGTGTGTGTGTGTGTGTGTGTGTGTGTGTGTGTGTGTGTGTGTGTGTGTGTGTGTGTGTGTGCAGTGGTGGAAAAAGTACTCAAATTCTTTACTTAAGTAAAAGTAACAATACTGCAATGTAGAAGTACTCTGTTACAAGTAAATGTCCAGAATTCAAAATGTAATTGAGTAAAAGTACACAAGTATTGGCATCAAAATGTAGTTAAAGTACCAAAAGTAAAAGTACTAACATGTTTGAAAATAGCAGATCTACAAGCTCACAACGCGTCGCATCGCGACGCGTTGTGAGCTTGTAGATCGGCTATTTTCAAATAGCCTAGGTATAAAACAGGGCTAAAGTGGTTAATGTATGTTTTATAATATAATAATTTATATCTGAAAAGTAACTAGTAACTAAAGTTTTCAAATAATTGTAGTGGAGTAAAAGTACAATATTTGGCTCTGAGATGTAGTGGAGTAAAAGTACAATATTTGGCTCTGAGATGTAGTGAAGTAGAAGTAAAAGTATTGGAAATTGGAAATCTCAAGTAAAGTAGAAATACCTCAAAAGTGTATTTAAGTACAGTACTTAAGTAAATGTATTTAGTTACTTTCCACCACTGTGTGTGTGTGCATATTCAGCATTGTGTTTGAAGTTAGCCTTTGCTTGCCGCAGTGGGTGGGGGTCCGGGGTGATGCAGTTGATTCTGTAATGAATTTTAATTTATTCTACGAGGCATTGATTTATTGTTGTCTTTGAGAAAAACGTTATGACGGGGAGACAGGGAGTTTTATAGGCAACGATAATGTCACCGTCGTCCAATTTATGGCCCGCTTGATGGCTCACGGCTCGACACAAGTTGTGTCTGTGTATGTTTGTGTGTGTGCATTATGTGTATGCGTGTGGCACGTTAATTGTGGTGATTTAATGCTGTGGCTCTCAAAGTGGGGTCCGGGGACCCCCTCAGGGGTCCCTGAAGAGGTTCCAGGGGGTCCCGACTCCCGAGCAACATGAGTTAATTGAGCATCGAAATCTGTTTGAACCACTTTAGCCCTGTTGGGTATTTGAAAATAGCCGATCTATAAGCTCACAATGCGTCACATTGCGATGTGTTGTGAGCTTGTAGATCAGGTGTTTTACATTTTCGTTGAATAACATTTTTTAAAGGTGTGAATATTTTTGAAACATTTTAACGACACAAATCTCGTGTGAGGGTCCTGGCACATCATATTTTCAGATTGCGGTCCGCGGTCAAATACATATTAATTTGACACGAAAATGGTCGAGAACCACTAATTTAATGTAATCTTTCTTTCTTTCTCTCTTTCTTTCTCTTTCTCTCACTCTCTCCAGTCACAATGAGCGAAAGGTGACCTGTAAGCATCCGGTGTCAGGCGTGCCATCCCAAGACAACTGCATATTTGTCGTCAATGAACAGTAAGTCCCTTTTTCTGTTTCTCTCTCTCTCTCTCTCTCTCTCTCTGTCTCTCTCTCTCTCTCTCTCTCTCTCCCTCTCTCTCTCTCTCCCTCTCTCTCTCTCTCTCTCTCTCTCCCTCTCTCTCTCTCTCTCTCTCAACCCCTGGTGGGTCAACACACTCTATAGCTCCATACATACCACAGCCACTCACACACGCATGTCATGTTCTCCCAGTTAGACAGTGTTCCATACAGTACATTATAGGGCCGCGATTCCCAACCTGTGGGCCGGCGACCACTGGTGGGCCATGAGGGTATTGCAAGTGGGCCCCGAAATATATATATATATATATATTTTTTTAAACTGATTTTAATGATGATATAACATTCATACTTAAAAACATATGTTAAACCAACCTTGTCTGGATCAGGGCCCACTTCAAAATCTCGAAAGCGTTTGCGTGCATTTTCCAGAGCATGCTTATTTTAATGATCAATCAATTGATTCTGTTCCGGCTTGGTTCAATGGAACTAACGTACTATACTCTAAATCCCTATTTATCGGTATCACAAAAAAAAAAAGACAAATGATATTTGTTGTTTTTGCACAAATTCTGTTATATTATCAATTAAAGGTAGGGTAAGTGATTTGCTTTGGTTAAAATAAGTGTTAAATAGCTCTATATTCTGATAGTACTCATTGCTATAGAGTGTTTGTTCAGTAAAAGGAGTCTCCTTGTCTCTCCACCTCTTAATAAAACACAAAATGCATTTTCGTTTCAGTTTCATTTCCAATTTCATCCAACCAGGACAGAGAACTCAATCAGGATACAGATTAAACAAGTGAAAATGGAAGTGATGACACTAAGAAATGAGCAGGCAAAATTGGAACTGGAACACTATACAAATTAAGCTTAAAATGGGTACTTTCTCCTGATTGGCTGAGATTTTGACACCTACCGGAAAATGTATTTTCTGTTTATTAAAGAGCTGGAGAGACTCCTGTTACTGAACAAACACTCTATAGCAATGATTACTATCTGAATATAGTGCTTTAACCTTTTAACAAAATACTTTTTGTTTTAACCAAAAAATATCACTTACCCTACCTTAAGTCATCAGTGTTTTACCAATTATTTGGAGACCCACTTGCAACATCCTCACGGCCCGCCAGCGGGCCACGGCCCACAGGTTGGGAACCGCCGCGCGCGGTGCCGTAAAGGTCTCGAAAGTTCAGCGTTCAGTCTCCAGGCAGGCTGCTGTGAGACTTAACAGAGATATAGTGTGTAGCTAACAGTTGCCTCGGCTCCTTCTGACAGCCTCTCCGCCCCCACACCGAGCATAGAATAGAATAACTGTCTTACTGTAAGGGTCTTACACAGAAACACAGTCTCTGCCATGAATCCAGCCCTCAGGTTCATGTGATGCAACGCAGCCGTGGTGTAGAATAGATTACAGTTTTTTCGCAATGCCGTTGTTCATTCAGCAGATCATTTCTATAGCCTCCCCGTCGCTGTGTGTATTGTTTGTCAGAAGTTTTCCCGGGGATAGAAAGACAGGATTGTGCCTCCTCTGTGGACGTGATAGTCTCATGATAATAGCATCGGGCTGTCGGGGTGCGTGATCCCGGACCCAGGCTTCACAAAAGCGCTCTCTCTCTCTCTTTCTCTGTGTGTCTTTCTCTGTCTGTATGTCGCTCTCCCCGTTTTCCTGTCTTGCCATCGTTGTTTGTGTCGCTAGAGCAGTGGTTCTCAAACTTTTTCATGTCAAGGACCCCCAAATTGACACTTATTAGCCCGCGGACCCCCCATTTGAAAAGATATGCCTCAGGGACCCCCATAAGAGAAGAATTTTTCGGCTCTAGCAGTGATTCTCAACCATTTTAATGTCAAGAACCCCCAGTTTGACATGCATTAGGGCTACAGACCCCCATTTAATGGCATTTCTATCACTTGGACCGCACTTTATATTGTAAAATCTATGTCAATTTAACTCTGAGAGTGTACAAATGGAACCAAATGGACCCGTTAGGGTCCATTTGGTTCCATTTGTACACTCTCAGAGTTACAGACCCATAAGGGTCCATTTGGTTCCTAACTATACATCATTTAGCTGGGGACCCCCTGGAACCCCCTCAAGTACCCCTGGGGGTCCCCGGACCCCACTTTGAGAACCAACGCGCTAGAGCATTGGTTCTCGAAGATATTTTGAATGCATATATTTTGAATGCATAATGATTTGAGGGTCCATGACATGAAAAGGTTTAAAACCCACTGCGCTAGAGGACAAAAAAATGCACATCTTTGCGAGTTACTGTCGATGGTTGGATGCTTCTGCAAACTGTCCTGACCTTAATTTCACTGCAGTCTGGTTAGCTTTGTTTTGCTGTTGGCTAGGTGAGCATCTGCGTGTGTGTGTGTGAAGGCCACTATCTGTCTGCTTTCTCTGTTGGATTTCTCTGTGCGTCTCTCTTTTCTCTGTGTGGTAGCCACTGTCACCATGACACAAACACAGAGCCATAAAATCTCTGTGAATCCTCGACGAATGCCTCCCACTCCCCCAACCCCCCCACGAGATCTGCTCTTGGAAATGAAAACACACAACACCAGAGAGGGACGACTTTTTAATAGAGGCCAAAAGATTTTACGAAGACAACAGCAACAGCAGTGTCGAGCTGAAACTCCAGACCAGGGCTTCTGAGAGGACCAGAAAAAAAAACGAACTAATTACACGCTCCGCCTTCCAACCCAGTCCCCCAGGCCAGCACTTTCATCACATTTTTTTGTGGCTGTGGCTGTGTGTACCATGGAGTGTGCAGCAGCTGATACAGTACGTACGTGACTGAGATTTCACCTCCTCTCTGCAATAGTTCAGTCTGGCTGCTGTGAGTGACAGGAACTATCCACTAACTATCTACTCTCTCTCTCTCTCTCTCTGCCTCTCTCTCTCTCGTTCTCCCCCTCTCTCCCTCTATCACTCTCTCACACATTTTCCCTCTTTCATCTCCCATCCCAATTATCTCCTTTGTCACACTGCTCCTATTAGCACTATGCAGAGTGTGTGTGTGTGTGTGTGTGTGTGTGTGTGTGTGTGTGTGTGTGTGTGTGTGTGTGTGTGTGTGTGTGTGTGTGTGTGTGTGTGTGTGTGTGTGTGTGTGTGTGTGTGTGTGTGTGCGTGCGTGTGCGAGCAGGATATGCAAATAGACCATGTGCAAGGTTGTATTTTTAAACATGTTGGCACTGCGTGGAGCCGAGGTGGGAAAGTTATTGCAAATGAGGAGTGTTTAACCCATTGAGACCTGAAGCCGATTCTACATGTCTCCTAAATCCCAACAGTTTTCTGAAAAACGTATGTTTCTATATCAGTGGTGCTCAATCTTTTTCATGTCAAGGACCCCCAAAATTATATGTATTTGGTCGCGGACCCCCATCAAAATATTTTGTTCCAGGGACCCCCCAGAAGCAAAGATTTGAGTTAAAAATGTTCGCTTTAAAAATATATATATTCAAAGATTTGCACACATTTTCGCGATTTTTCAAAAATAGCAGATCTACAAGCTCATAGCGCGGCACTCGGTGCCGCGCTATGAGCTTGTAGATCTGCTATTTTTTAATAGCCCAAAGTGTAAAATAATGCTTTTTAGCTGAAATCTAAAAATGACACAGTTCCAGGTCTTAATGGGTTAATGCGGCCCGCAGGTTAATATTCGGAATACTGATATATTATTGATTTCAGCTGTTACAATTCCAAACATGCAAACATGTCCCGCTTTAATTACTTCAGTCTATATTAGTAGCTTAATGACTAATATTACAATTATATTGTCTTTTTAATGTCCAATGTATTTGTATTTAAGTTCCAAAAGTTAACATAAGTATAACTAAATGCATTTGGAATTAAATAAAAATGTTACTTTTCAGGATTCCGATTGAAAAATAGCTAAAGAAAATCAGGATTTCAATTAAAACATATCAAAAATAGCAGATCTACAAGCTTTACAAAAAAGTTACATCTCCACGCTGGCCTTGGAATGAAGTGGCCAATGTTGCCCAAGGCAAGGGAAGTCTGGAGATCTCTGCCGGAACTGTTAGTATCACTCATTGGGTCTTTAACCACTTTCAAGCTGGCGTCCCTATCTCGCATCGCGAAGTAGTGTAAGTATAGAATAGGGCATATCAGATTAACCCTTTAAGACCTGAAGCCGATTCTACATGTCTTCTAAATCCCAACAGTATTCTGAAAAACGTATGTGTTTCTATATCAGTGGTGCTCAATCTTTTTCATGTCAAGGACCCCCAAAATGATATGTATTCGGCCACGGACCCCCATCAAAATGTTTTGTTCCAGGGACCCCCCAGAAGCAAAGATTTGAGTTAAAAAATGTTCGCTTTAAAAATATATATATTCAAAGATTTGCACACATTTTCACAAATTTTCAAAAATAGCAGATCTACAAGCTCGTAGCGCGGCACTCGGTGCCGCGCTATGAGCTTGTATATCTGCTATTTTTGAATAGCCCAAAGTGTAAAATAATGCTTTTTTTAGCTCAAATCTAAAAATGACAAAGTTCCAGGTCTTAATGGGTTAAACTACTACCTGCCCCAATATGGGAATTAAATGCTTTTCACACCATTGAAAAGGAGAAGGATGGTACATGGCTGCTTGTAGCCAGAGTCCATCACTGCAATATTAAGAGCTGTTCCCTTGGGCTCAAGATCTCTCCGGTATTAGCGTGGAATATAGAATCCTTCCTCATCTTCCTTTTGACCAGCCATCTTTGCACTTCCCTGGTGTCTTGAAAAGATGTCTCCCGGGCGATGTGACTGTCTGTTCAAATGCTCTATCACTATTAGGGCAGTGGTTCTCAACCTGTGGGGCCCCCACATGATTTTGGGGGGGGTCCCAAGATGACAGTGAAGTGACAATGTAAGGACTTTTAAGACTTTTTAATACCTTAAAAAGAAATTAAAAAATACCATTACTGCAATAAACTATACTATAAAAACTGGTCAAACATTGGCCAAATTGTCAAATAATATAAGAAAGAGGCAACAATTATGAAAATAATATCTACACAGACAGACAGACACAATACAATGGGTAGCCTACTCTGACAACAGATACAAAGGGTATTGCATTGTTCCCGACTTGCATCACCTTGCATTAGTTTTTCTCAATGTCAGTGACTTCTCTCACTGTGGCTAATTGTGGCTAATGTGCCTTGACATATACACTACGGTGTGTACTTATTTATTTTTAAGTTGTAATTTAAATGTTGAATATTGGACTGCATGAGTTGACAGGATGCAGATATATGAGTTTTGGAAAGGTGCTGATATCAGTGGATATGACTGTGCTACAGGTACAGAACACTATTCATTTCAGTCAGTCCCCCAGGGAATGGAATACTTTCCCTTTGTAAGACCAAGGTCTATGTGTGCAGTACAGAACCTTGTAGAAGTGAGTTTCACAATCTATTCATATTATATCAGCAGAAATACCACATTCATACATTTATTCATTCAACAGTCAAAGGCCTCAGGTGATTGAAGTCCCTAACTCAACTTCTCTACTGAGTGACACAGCTGCTTGTGTGCGTGCGTAATGTATGTGTGTGTGCGTGCATGAATGCATTTGAGTTGCATCCCAATCAGTGGTGGACAATAACAAAGTACCTTGACTTTATTATTGCACTTAAGTACATTGTTTGAGTGTCTGAACTCTACTTGAGTAATAGTTTCTTTGGATACTTAGGACTTTCACTCCTTTACATTTCAACGGCATAATGTAATATTGTAGTTTTGACTCCACTACATTTCTAGGAAGGGACCCCCACAACCCAAAATTACCTAAATGCATTATGAATAAACCAATTAAGCCGTATTGCAGAACTATTTTTGAAAGATTTTGATTTTTTAAAATAAAATTCATACAACGTGCATTGATATTAAAAAAGAAAATGTACTTTGTACTTCTGAATTGTTACCTATACTGACCTATTTTTAAAAGCAAGTACTCCAGTACTATTACTCAAGTACATAATTTGACTGAGCAATTACTTGTAATATTTGACTAGGAGTAGCTATACTTTGACTGAAGTCCTGGGGTTGGATCAACAACCCGATGTACATGTAGCTAGACAGGGACGTGCACCGATAGACTCTAGGTGGTGCTAGAGCACCTGCCCTTTGCCCTCTTGACCAGAAGTGCCCTTTTGAAAAAAAGGGAAAAAAAACGTTTTTTTTCTTTTTCAGTTTACAGCAGGGGTCTTCAGCAGGGGGTCCGGGACCCCTAGGGGGTCCTCAGAGTTACTACAGGGGGTCCGCCAAATCTTTGTGTGATATGATTTTTTTCCCCTTAACCACTTGAACCCTAGCATCCCTTTTCTGAGGAGAACTTTAGCCAAAAATAGCAGATCTACAAGCCCACAACGCCTCGCAGTGCGAGGCGTTGTGGACTTGTAGATCGGCTATTTTTGGCAAAGAGGTATAGGTGTAGAGGGAAAAAAGAGCAGACCAAGTAAACAAAAAAAAGTATAATTTACTTGAGCACCTGCCCCTCAAAATGTCTGTGCACGCCACTGTAGCTAGATACATTTTAAGCAGCCAACAGATCGATGCAATTAGATTCAGCTCCGATTCATTATTCATACAATACTACGTGGCACAATAAGATGCAACTCACATGCACGCGCACACGCACACACACACACACACACACACACACACACACACACACACACACACACACACACACACACTGATTCAAACACCTTGCCTTCCGTCCCTTGCTCTATGTCTTTTCCGCCTGTCTTGCCTCCTGCGTTGTAAATCACAGGATTGGTGCTCAAGGCACAGACACTCCTCTCCTCACCCACTCAGATGTCACTCTGACTGAGAAGTGGCCTCATTTAGGTGCTCTTAATATTCAGCCCCTCAAAAAGTTTTCGTTTTTTTTCTCTCCCTCCCTCTGAGGGAAAGTTCTCGTCTCATTAGGATTTTTTTGCAGCTGCTCTCACCTTCGTTAATGACTTTCTCTTTTTAATCCCGAGCATTTGTTATCTATTCCACCCTTTTTTCCCATAATGTTCCTTTTGGCCCACTCCCTAACGATGCTTAATTCAGTGGTTCCCCACATTTTCTGGATCAAGGCCCACTTGAAAATCATGAAAGCGTTCGTGGCCCACCCATCTGACCACTTAACACATCGGGTGCCAGAGGTTTATTGAAATATTATACGTTCAGTGCCTGCATATCTTCCATCCACTTACGTTGATATGTTTCGTGCTGTAGAAGCCCCAACGCGGAAGTGCATGTAAACAAAGCGTGCGTGCGAGACGGCAAAGGGTCCCGACTAACGCCTGGAACAATAATATTTCTAACGCGATCCTCCATTGCAGAGTGATCGCCGATCGAAAACGGCTCGCTTCCACCACGTTAAAAATAAATGGAGATATTAAGCTTTTAGTCAAGGAGTTAACATTGGAGTGGCCGACCGGAAGGATTTTTGACATGGATCCACATCCGGCCTCTCCTTCTCAGATACTCCTTGGATGATCCCAAAGTTTCCACGTGGGCCCCACGTACAGTATAAAAAGAAAATGGGTCAAAAACGGTCCGGACTGTTTATGGCACATGACGCATGGATTCTTAAAAACGGTCCGGACCGTTTTTGGCACACAATGTGTTAACACAGCGGCTGAATCAGATGGGTGTTCCGCGTGCATTTTCAGAGCATGTTTTTTTAATGATCAATCAATCAATCAATTGTGTTCTGACTTGGATCAATGGAACTGACACAGTTGACAGTATAATCTACTTTAAGTTCTTGACAAAGCCCCGACACTATGACTCAGATATATTGGTCGCATCGGCAGTGGCACGAAGTTGTTCGGGCCGCTATAGTTTTTAAAATATTAATGTTATAGTATGATTAAAGTCTTTGTGTTTTTCCAATTATTTGGGGGCCCACTTGCAATACCCTTGCGGCCCACCAGTGGGCCCCCGCCTACAGGTTGAGAACCACTGTCCGCATAAGGCAAACCTTCCACATGGGAGTTCCACAAAGGAAAGTAATCCGCATAGGGGAACAAATCCATGCGAAGGGAGGTCATCCAACGTTGAAAAACTGTGTGCTGAAAAAAGGCTGTGTGGTTCTCGAGATATGTGACTTAAAGAGATTGCTGTAAAGTATAGATAAATAGAATCACATGGCGGCTGTTTTGCTCTTACATCAGACATAATTCGAGGGTTGGAAAAACAAGTGTGACATAACAGCACACTGGTCACCCTATGAAGTGTGTAAGGATTTTTAAAGGCAAGTTATGCCCTGTCTGTCTGTCTGTCTGTCTGTCTGTGTCTGTCTGTCTGTCTGTCTGTCTGTCTGTCTGTCTGTCTGTCTGTCTGTCTGTCTGTCTGTCTGTCTGTCTGTCTGTCTGTCTGTCTGTCTGTCTGTCGCTCTCTCTCACCTCTATTTTTGCTTTGTTCTTGCTCTGCCTATGCTCGTTGTCTCAACGTTGTTCTCACATCCACTTGCTGTCTGTACCTACTAACCCAAACCCAAAAGAAATGAAGAGATAAAGGGGGAGAGATAGAGAAAGAAAGATAGAGAGGCATGCAGAGATCACAGTTTAACCACCTTAGCCCTCTATGCTAAGTAAAACGGACCTGAGTTGCAACTGTACTTGGTGTGCTCAGTTTTTCACTCTACATCATCAAATCTCTTCGGCAAACATAGCAGTGCGATATCTGCGTCACGTTGCAAAGGGAACGTTCCCCCCAAGAATAGGGATGCTGGGGTTCAAATGGTTATGGGATGCTCCGAAAGGCGGTTGGTTTCCATTAAAGCAGTGGTTCCCAAACTTTTTAGCTCATCAAAATTACACATCAAATTTCTCTTTTGGGTCTCGAGCTAAAAAGTTTGGGAACCACTGTCCTCGACTCCTCGGGGGGTGGGAAGGTACTTTACCCCATGCGTCAATTTAATTAAAGGAAGCTATTAATAAACAAAGGTAAATCACTTTGATGAACACCTATCGAGCCACGTCTCTCTCCAGGAATCTGTTAATCAGATTCCTGGAGAAAGACAAAAATAATTGGCTACTCAAAAAAACACACACACACACACACACACACACACACACACACACACACACACACACACACACACACACACACACACACACACACACACACACACACACACACACACAAATCAAGACCTCTTTGAGTTTTGAGGACAACACCGACTGTGCTCAAAGCAGCATGACAGGATTTTGTTTGCCTCAGTTATGGATTTATTTATTTATTCATTTTCCCATTTATCATATTACGACACTGGTATCCTAATTTGCTATGATTTATATACTTTTTGAATTTATTTTGTCATTTTTGTTCTCCCCTCTCCTCCCCTTGTCCTGTTGTGTTTCTAGCTTGAGTTGTGGAAAGCTTGTCCCTCCTGACAAGCCTCCAGAGCCTGACACCAGGTAAAAACGTTCTACAGTACATAGTCTGCTCTGTCGCTCTGGCTTCAGCATTTCTCCCCATAACCCATTAAGACCGGGAACGCATCTGTGTGTCGTTTTAAGATTTCTTTGGCTATTCAAAAATAGCAGATCTACAAGCTCGTAGCGCTACGAGCTTGTACAGTAGATCTGCTATTTTTGAAAAATCTGTGTGAATTTGCACACAAAAATCGTGAATTTGCACACATTTTCACGGTTTTGTTTCAAAAATAGCAGATATACAAGCTCATAGCGCGGCACTCGGTGCCGCGATATGAGCTTGTATATCTGCTATTTTTGAATAGCCAAAGAAATCAAAAAAATTGCACAGATGCGTACCCGATCTTAATGGGTTAACCACGTAAACCCCATCTGGTTGAGCGGAGTCCCTCAGGGCTTTATACTAGTGAATGTTCTGTTTCCTGTTATTGTGGGGAAAGCTTTATCTGAAAATAGCCGATCGTCGAGCTCACAGTGTGTCGCAGCGCGACGCGTTGTGAGCTTGTCTACTATGGTCTGCTATTTCCCTGCGAAAGCTCTCCCCACAATACAGGTGCTGGGATTTAAGTGGTTAAGTCCAATCGTTACATTCTACATCTAGTGGCTTTCAAACTTTCAAACTTTTCAAACTTCAACGACCACCAAATTAATATGTATTTTGGACGCGGATGAAATTGCTTCAATTGATTTTGATGCTGTATTCATTTATTTTGATGGGGACCCCCTGGAACCCCCCTCAAGGACCCCTGGGGGGGGTCCCTGGACCGCACTTTAAAAAAACACTTCTCTAAATGTATAGCCTGTTATTTTATATCAGTGGTTCTCAAAGGGTGGTCCAAGGACCCTCAGGGTTCCTTGAGGGGGTTGCAACTTCCAAATGGACCCTTAAAGGTCTGTAACTCTGAAAGTGTACACATGTGTAACTCTTTCAGAGTTATGGGGTTGTTGAAATTAAAAACTTTGAGAACCACTGTGTACGAATATTTTTTTTTACTTTTCCAGACCTTAAACTTGTGCCAATATGGGGAGAAAAACAAATGGGGGAAAAAAAATGCTTCTTTATAATATAGCTTGCAGCTAGTACACTAACAATGGCACCTATAGCATTTGTTTTATTTAGTGTTCTTCTTTTTTCCCCCGCTAATGTCCAAACTGTTTTAACCCATTGAGACCTGAAGCCGATTCTACATGTCTCCTAAATCTCAACATTATTCTGAAAAACGTATGTTTCTATATCAGTGGTGCTCAATCTTTTTCATGTCAAGGACCCCCAAAATGATATGTATTTGGCCGTGGACCCCCATCAAAATATGTTGTTCCAGGGACCCCCCAGAAGCAAAGATTTTAGTTAAAATGTTCGCTTTAAAAATATATATATTCAAAGATTTGCACACCTTTTCACGAATTTTCAAAAATAGCAGATCTACAAGCTCGTAGCGCGGCACTCGGTGCCGCGCTATGAGCTTGTATATCTGCTATTTTTGAATAGCCCAAAGTGTAAAATAATGCTTTTTAGCTCAAATCTAAAAATGACACAGTTCCAGGTCTCAATGGGTTAAATTGACAGTGCTCTTCGTTTCAAGCTCTGTTCATCCTTCATAACTGGTTCCGTCCGTCTTATTCCATCTTTTTTCCTGATACTAACTGGGTTCTCGGACTGTGTGTGACTGTCCTGTTGTGTTTCTAGCTTGAGTTGTGGATTGCTTGCCCCTCCTGGCAAGCCTCCAGAGCCTGACACCAGGTAAAAACAGTACATTCTGCTCTGCTGCTCTGGCTTCAGCATTTCTCCCTTAACCCACGTAAACGCTGAAAATAGCCGATCGTTAAGCTCACAACGCGGCCCAGCTTGTCTGCTATTGTCTGAGATTGTCGATCTGCTATTTTCTGCAAAAGCTTTCCCCACAACACAGATGCTAGAGTTTAGTCCAAACATTCCACATCAGTGGCTTTCAAACGTTTTCACGTCAACGACCCCCAAATTAATATGTATTTTGGACGTGGACCCCCATCTGAATATTAACCCATTAAGACCTGGAACTGTGTCATTTTTAGATTCGAGCTAAAAAGCATTATTTTACACTTTGGGCTATTTTTGAAAAATCGTGAAAATGTGTGCAAATCTTTGAATATATATATTTTGAAAGCGAACATTTTTAACTCAAGTCTTTGCTTCTGGGGGTCCCTGGAACAAAACATTTTGATGGGGGTCCGCGGCCAAATACATATCATTTTGGGGGTCCTTGACATGAAAAAGATTGAGCACCACTGATATAGAAACATACGTTTTTAGGAGACATGTAGAATCGGCTTCAGGTCTCAATGGGTTAAATTGGTTAAATTGATTTTTGATGCTGTATTTGGCAGGGGACTCCCTCAAAGACCCCTGAGGGTCCCCGGACCCCACTTTGAAAACCACTGCTCTAAATAAATAGCCTGTTAATTTATATCAGTGGTTCTCAAAGGGTGGTCCAAGGACCCTCAGGGTTCCTTGAGGGCGTTCCACATGGACCCTTACAGGTCTCTAACTGTGAGAGCGGTTCCATTTGTACGCTTTCAGAGTTATGGGGTCATTGAAATTAATTAACTTTGACTGTGTATGAATATTTTTTTTCACTTTTCCAGACCTTAAACTTGTGCCAATATGGGGAGAAAAACAAATGGGCAAAAAGGCTTCTTATATAGCTTGCAGCTAGCACACTAACATTGGCATCTACTGTAGCATTTTATTATTGTTCCGCTTATGTCCAAACTGTTTAAAAATTGCGACAGTGCTCTGCTTTTAAAAAAAGTGTAGCATTTTAAGCTTTGTTTGAAGCTCTGTTCATCTTTCATAACTGGTTCCATCTGTCTGGGTTTTCAGACTTTGTATTGAATTGCCAAATGATCTTCCTGCACAGCTAATGCAAACAATAAATAAAAGAAAACGGTAGAGAAAGATGAATGTGCCTGCCATCTGATCTGTCTGCATTGGATGGCTGGTAAAAAGAAACACAGAACAAGTCCTTGGTGATTCAATTCAATTCAATTCAAGTGATTGATAACTCGGTGTGTAATTTAGAATCAACTGACATGCTGTTACCATCTGAATCCAATAGATAATTTCCCCTCGGCTGAGGTTTGTGTTTGCTCTTACACGATGACATCTCATGCACTCAAAGAATGACTACCACGGTGCTTCAATCGCTTGTAAATTGTTGTATTGAACTGGCTAAGCTTTGTTATGGTAAACTACCCTTAAAGGGGCTACACCATGAATTTCATTTTTTTTTAGGTTTTTAGTATTTTTTGGGCTCCCCAGTGTCTCTTGTACCCCAAAAAATATATTTTTTTAACATTCAGTCATTCATGCTCATTTCATGGATTTCCTGAATGGGCGTGTCTGAACAGGCCATTTCAGAATGGCTGTGCAAGTGATGTCACTTGCACTGATTTTGCATTGACGATGGCCAGACAGAATTGCTCAGTAGCTCCCCCCTGCCCAATAGGATGTTTTGGTATTGCAGCTGAAAAAGCTTGGAATGACAGACAGTCAGATTGTGAGAAAAAATATCTGGATGTTTTTTAGGCTTACAACCTGTTTAAAACTGATTAGGGGGCAATATTTATATATAATATATATTTTTTTAATTCATGGTGTAGCCCCTTTAAAGCCAATGATCATATTAACCCTGTTGAAGGTAGATCTGTGTGATTATATTGCTTTTGTTAGGAATTAAGAGTTGCAGTAATAATTAAGTATACCTGAAGTAGTTTTGGGAGTGGTAATATACAGTACAAGCACTGGTGGAAAAAGTACTCACATTGTCTACAATACTGCAATATAGAATGACTCTGTTACAAGTGAAAGGCCCGTGTTCAAAATGTTACTTGAGTAAAAGTAGAACGTATTGGCATTAAAATATACTTAAAGTACCAAAAGTAAAAGTACTAAAATGTTTGAAAATAGCAGATCTACAAGCTCACAACGCGTCGCATTGCGACGCGTTGTGAGCTTGTAGATCTGCTATTTTCAAATAGTCTATATAATACAGTTATCAGTCATTGTATAATTAGTAGTCATAATAGTAGGACTAGTAGTGTTGAAGTGCTTTATTGTTTCCTCAAGAAGGAAATCCCTCTTCTGGAAGCAGATAACACAACAAAGCACTAGGACACGGCTCAACTAGGACAGAATGAGGCAGTAACATCACTCACAGACCGGATAAATCGCACAGTAAATAAACATTAATGTCCACAGAACGCTTGAAAAAAAGAGAGACAAATATCCGCAGGGGGGAGGGAACGCTGTGTTGTGTTGGTCCTATCCTATAAGGTTGATCCTGGCTTCAGTGGCTGAAAGATGGTCAGTCTCAGCGGAGCTCTCTGTCCAGTTTAATCATTGTGTCACAGAAGTGCCCAACAAACGGTGCCGTCAACAGCAGTGGTGGACAAAGTACTCAACTCCGGTACTTGAGTCAATAGGATACATGCTCCTCCTGGTCAGATACTACTCGACTACAAATGTTGCAATTGCTCTGTCAAATTTGTACTTCAGTTAACGGGCTGGAGTACTTGCTTTAAAAGAAATACGTATAAGTATTCAGAAGTACATTCTTTAAAAAAAATATCAATGATAGTGAAAATAGCAGATCTATGTGAGCGTTTTGTACTTTAGCTTTTGTGTACTTTTGACTCCACTGCATTTCTAGGAAGGGAAAAAGTACATTATGAATTAAGCACTTGATATGGTGAAAATAGCAGATCTGCAAGCTTACAACACTTCGTGATGTGGCATGTTGTGAGCTTGTAGGTCTGCTATTTTCACTATTGATATATTTTGAAATATTTTAATTTCTTTGAAAAATACATTTAATACAGCATTGCATTGATAATAAAAAGGCAATGAACTTCGTACATTTGTACTTTCATAAACTTAAGTATTTTAAGTAAGTACTGAACTTTAACCGAAGTATACATTTCACTGATCAGCTCTCACTTGACTCGTGAAGTACTGGGGTTGAGGCTATTAGGCTATTTGAAAATAGCCGATCAACAAGTAGTGTAGATCTGCTATTTTCAAATATTTGAGTGCTTTTACTTTTGGTACTTGGAAGTACATTTTGATGCCAATACTTCTGTACTTTTACTCAAGTCAATTTTGAATTCTGGGACTTTTACTTGTAACAGAGTACTTTTTATATTGCAGTATTGGTACTTTTACTTAAGTCAAGAATTTGAGTACTTTTCCCACCACTGCCACTTACTGTACAGGGGGTCCCCGTCGCTGGAGGCACGATGGCCTCCGCTCAACACGACACACGATCAATTTGCCTGCAATCCACCCACGACGTATAACCACCAAATGGGAGCAATTTCAGGACATCCGGCTCTCAGACAATGGGTCCCTGTTTTGTAATGGCTAAAACGCCGTCACTTAGCGACATTTTGCACACTGGGACTGGTCTGTGTCAATGGTCAAAGTCCAGACGAAAAGCAATTACACTCTTTAGGCATTTAGCTGATTCTCTTATCTAGAGTGGAACGATGGCAGCGGTGGATTGTTCTTAGGTCCACCCTGCAGCATTACAAGCCACTAATGGCAAGGAGTATAAAAATATATAATAACAGCTGGGACAAAGTTTAAATGCACATTGTTTAAATGCATGGACTTTGGTTAACCCTTTAAGCCCTGAAGAAGCATCTGGGTCACTTTTTGATTTGAGCTAAAAAGCATTATTTTACACTTTGGGCTATTCAAAAATAGCAGATCTACAAGCTCATAGCGCGGCACCGAGTGCCGCGCTATGAGCTTGTAGATCTGCTATTTTTGAAAAATCGTGAAAATGTGTGCAAATCTTTTAATGTATATTGTTTTAAAGCGAAAATGTTTTACTTTTGAATCTTTGCTTTTGGGGGTCCCTGGAACATATATTTTTAGATGGGGGTCCGTGGCCAAATGCACGTCATTTTGGGGGTCCTTGACATGGAAAAAAGAACCACTGATATTATGGCGACATAAGTTTTTTCAAAAAACTGTTGAATCCCCCAGAAGCAAAGATTTGAGTTACAAATGTTCGCTTTTCTAACTCGAATCTCAAGATTTGCAAAAAAAATAACGATTTTTCAAAAATAGCAGATCTACAAGCTCATAGCGCGGCACTCGGTGCCGCGCTATGAGCTTGTATATCTGCTATTTTTGAATAGCCAAAGTCTAAAATCTGTAAAGTCTAAAAATGCGACACAGACGCGTCCCAGGTCTTAAAGGGTTAATCTGATCCTGAATACTTGAGATAGAGGTGTAGTTTGTGAAGTCAGAGGGCCGCTCTGTGAATGAATAGTCCGGTAGTTTCTTCCGCTGAATAAATGAAGGCACAGTTGAACCAAGTGACTACAAAACTGACTAATTAGACATAACTGCAATTCACTGCTCTAAATCCTAATCAACTTTTGGTAAAACAAAAAAAAGTTCCCCATTAAAAGTCAAGTATCGACAAGCTAACTAAGTGTCTTGGCAACACTGGAGGACTGATATCCTCAGATATCCTCAGGTACCTGACGAAGGCCACATAGGCCCAAACGTTGTTATTTATTGACCGGCCGCTCTATTATTAAATTATGTTGGGAGCATCAAGACGGCGTGCGGACCTTCTCCTTTTGTTCACAGTTTATCTAGTTTGATCCAGCACCCGTCGAAATGTTTGGATGTGCGTGCACCTCTTAACCGCTGTGTCCTCAATGATACCACGAATTCCGTGGCTGATGGGCTAAGCCATCTAAGAAAGTCGACCAATCACAGCCTACACTAAGTAGGCCTAGGTCTATGTGGCTTATTGCCGTTAACGGCCAAGAACGAGGGCGTCTTTCCCCCTTTCTGGCCATAAAATGAATATTAAACCTGGGTTATTGCAGAAATTCTAGGCATACTCTATCAGCGAATCTCTTAAACCAACATTACTCTTGTGAAGCACTTCTTTGCTTACAGGTGTAAGTATTTATAAAGACCGTCACCGCACCAACAGACGTGCCCACAGGCAGCCACCCTGTATAGTGCGGCTTTGCCACTGCGCTGACCAACCACATTTTGATGTGTGCCTACAAGGGCCCATTTCACAGTAACCTTTTTAAATGAACATTTCATTGTGTATGGACTGGAAAGCAAGCAATGTTGCCAGGAAAAAAAACAGGTTTGATGTTAACAGTGCCAGACAGACAGCCCAGGGACCACATAGCAACATCTAAAGAACGGGCACCCATCCCCTGAGCTACACAGAACTGCAGGCAGGCTTGATTAAAAACTCGGCATGCTGTTGTGTGCCCTCCACAACAATAACGAAACAGGTCAGTCAGGTAGAATACCAACTGAGCTTACAGTAGATGGAAATGCAAAATGCAGGAATGCCACTAGGGCAGGCCTGCCAATCCATTTTAACCCATTAAGACCGGGAACGCATCTGTGGCTATTCAAAAATAGCAGATATGCAAGCTCATAGCACGGCACCGAGTGCCGTGCTATGAGCTTGTAGATCTGCTATTAAAAAAAAATGCAAATCTTTGAAGGTATATATTTTAAAGCGAACGTTTGTAACTCAAATATTTGCTTTTCTTTGCTGATTCTACAAATGTCTTCTAAAATCCTAACAGTTTTTTGAAAAAACGTATGTTGCTATAATATCAGTGGTGCTCAAAATTGTATATATTTGGCCGCGGACCCCATCTCAAAATATGTTGTTCCAGGGACCCCCCAGAAGCAAAAATTTGAGTTACAAATGTTCGCTTTAATATATTTATATTCAAAGATTTGCGCACATTTTCACGATTTCTCTAAAATAGCAGATCTACAAGCTCGAGTGCCGCGCTATGAGCTTGCATATCTGCTATTTTTTTGAATAGCCATAGGAATCGAAAAATGACACACAGTTTGCGTTCCCGGTCTTAATGGGTTAATATACACTTTAGCTGTATCTATATTTGTAAAGGCGTTGAGATTCATCGATGCACTTCTCCAAAATATCTTTGCTGACACGGAGAGCGGTGATTTTAGTCAAGACTCCGAGAGGACCTCGAACTTTCCTTTTTCCTTTACATTAGCTAATGTCCTTCCTACTCGACTGGAGGCACCAAAAAAATAATACTTTGATTTGCTCCAATTTGTCAGGGCCAAGTTGGCAGGCCATTTAAACTGGTCAGGCACAGAGGCGTATATCAGCAGAGAGACGCCCAGGGAATAATAGCCGTGATTCATGCAGCAAACTCTCCATTTTGGTCTCACTCTCTTTGTCTCCATCGCTCAGTCTCTCTCTCTTGTTCTTTATTATTCAAAAATACAATAGGACTGAAGTCCCGAGCTAAGCGTGCTCTACTGACAGTAGTTAAAGAAAGGAAAGACGTGCAGACTCACAGCACACACGGTCTTACAACCACTTCAACCCTCTAGTCTTAGAGAACCGGACTTGAGTTGCAGCTGTATTTTGACCGTTTTTTTTGGCTACACCAAAATCTCTTTGCCAAAAATAGCCGATCTACAAGCTCACAACGTGCGAGCTTGGCAAATGTTCCCCCCCAGAATAGGTATGCCGCGTTTCTTTTAATTTACCGCAGCAGGAGTCTGACAAACGGACGTGTTTCGGCACCTCAGACCTTCATCAGCGTTTGCGTCTTTATTAGTTCACCCATCTCTCTCTCTCTCTCTCTCTCTCTCTCTCTCTCTCTCTCTCTCTCTCTCTAATGGCTTTAACAAGAGAGGTTGTGTGTCATGAGGGGGAGGAAGACGGAATGGATGAGATGCAAGGGGTGGCTGATTGGCTGCCTGAAATCATAAATAGATGCAGGGACAGAATCTGCCTTGAAGATTAGCGACTTACTCTCTCATCTCGTGGCACAATCAATCAGAAGGACACACGCGTGTCACACGCACACGCAAACAAACACACGTACACACGCGTGCGCGCGCGCACACACACACACACACACACACACACACGCATAATAGTTGACCAAACAGCAGGCTCTCTCTCTCTCTCTCTCTCTCTTGTTCGACAGTCTAATAGCTCATTACTGTAAGGTAAGGACAGGACCTGACATGGTTACTGTGTGAACTCTTTTTTTTAATGTATTTTGTCCTGCACAACGCAAGCTTTGCTGAGGGTGCACAAACTGCTGTGATGTATGCTGTTGTATATTTTGTTCATTATGGACACTGCTTCTTTTTCGTGTGATGTCTTTACCCTGCTTTATGTACGGTACTTTCTCTTGCCCTGTAACTGTATCTCGGTGTTGATTTTGACTACTACTTAGCTGCATGCCGAAAATAGGCGATCTACAAGCTCACAACGCGTCGCAGCGCGACGCGTTGTGAGCTTGTAGATCGCCTATTTTCGGAGAGCGACCAAAGCATGAAATGACTTGTCTTAGTTCTACTGGATCTCTCCTCCAGTAGTACCTTCCTAACATTTCCGTCTAGTTTTTATTCGTTGACGAAATTGGCAATACATTTAGTTTTAGTCATCATAGCGTAGCTTAGTTCTTATTTGTTTTTTGTCAGTAAAAAAAAGGTAGTCGACGAACATTTTTCATCATAGTTTTAGTCGACGAGAAACGAACGCTGCTGCACCTTGACTGCTGTGCTGACTTTGGCGACTGAATTTCCCTTTGCGGCCGGGATCTCTAAAGGTCCTATCTTATCTTGTCTCATCTTATGTCTCTCTCTCTCTCTCTCTCTCTCTCTCTCTCTCTCTCTCTCTCTCTCTCCTTCCAGGTCGGCCCTCAAGGCTCC
Source organism: Gymnoscopelus microlampas (assembly GCF_963454915.1). NCBI lineage: Eukaryota > Metazoa > Chordata > Actinopteri > Myctophiformes > Myctophidae > Gymnoscopelus > Gymnoscopelus microlampas. The sequence continues at coordinate 4,172,821 of NC_139960.1, forward strand.
GTCAGAACAGGGCAGCAGCGGTGACAAGAAGGAGCGTCCCTTGAGCACCATGAGCGAGGCGTCCAACTACACAGGAGGGTCCGACTACAGCAACTTCCAGAGCAGCCCGGCCACCACGGCTGCCACCAGCATCGCCACCGCCACCACCACCACCGCCACCACGACCTGCCCGTCGTCGTCGTCACGGGTCAGTCGCTGCTTGGTTTCAATAGGCCATATTAAGGCCACTAATTATCAGTAACAGATCTATGACACAATAATTCATGTACTGTATGTGCTTTGTGTATTGTTGTTATGTTATTGTTGTATGTTTTGTCTTGTTTTCCCCCCTTGATTGTTGTTATTGTCCTGTTTATTTATGTTTTGTTTTGTTCTGTTTCTTAAATGTATTATTATGTATTCTGTAACTGCGGAGCCCCTTGAAAACGAGATGGTTCATCTCAAGGGGTTATTCCGAATAAAGAATTTCAATATATATTCACGCAGCGGCCATGTTGCTATTAACCCATTAAGACCTGGAACTGTGTCATTTTTAGATTTGAGCTAAATAGCATTATTTTACACTTTAGGCTATTCAAAAATAGCAGATATACAAGCTCATAGCGCGGCACCGAGTGCCGCGCTATGCGCTTGTAGATCTGCTATTTTTGAAAATTCGTGAAAATGTGTGCAAATCTTTGAAATATATATATTTTTAAAGCGAACATTTTTAACTCAAATCTTTGCTTCTGGGGGTCCCTGGAAAAAGATATTTTGATGGGGGTCCGCGGCCAAACACATATAATTTTGGGGGTCCTTGACATGAAAAAGATTGAGCACCACTGATATAGAAACATACGTTTCTCAGAATACTGTTGAGATTTAGGAGACGTGTAGAATCGGCTTCAGGTCTCAATGGGTTAAGTGAAAGTAGCAATAGCACAATATGAAAAATACTCATACTACAAGTAAAAGACCTGTGTTCAAAATGTTACTTGAGTAAAAGTACAAAAGTATTGGGATCAAAATATACTTAAAGTACCAAAAGTAAAAGTACTAATGTTTGAAAATAGCCTATGTATAAAATAGGGCTAAAGTGGTTATTGTATGTTTTATAATATAGTAATTTATATCTGAAAAGTAACTAGTAACTAAAGTTTTCAAATAATTGTAGTGGTAAAAGTACAATATTTGCCTCTGAGATGTAGTGGAGTAGAAGTAAAAGTATTGCAATTTGGAAATACTCTAGTAAAGTCAAAAGTAACTCAAAATTGTACTTAAGAACATGTAGTACTAGTTACTTTCCACCACTACATGGGACCACGATAGATAGGGCGCGGTCACACCAAAGTTTAATTCTACTCATGAGGGTGGATTCTGCCAATGCTTTTCAATGGGACCAGATTGTTTATTTTTGCAGAAATCGGTCAAATGGCGACAAACCGCTCCGTTCCCATTGAAAAGCATTGGCAGAAACGGCCCTCAAAGGTAGAATTAAACTTTGGTGTGACGCGCCCTTACAAATAAAAGTCCTATATTCAAAATGTTACTCATCATCTATTTATTAAAGTACCAAAATAAAACTACTCAGTTTTCTTTTTTGTAAATGTCAAACTTATTTGAAAATAGCAGATCTACAAGCTCACAACATTGAGCTTATAGCTTGTAGATCAGCTATTTTCCAACAGCCCAAATATAAGTAGTAGTAATAACTAAAGCTGTCAAATAATTGTAGTGTAGTAAAGTACAATATTTACTTGTAGTAGATGGAAATATGGAAATACTTGAGTAAAACAAAACTACAGTACCTCAAAGTTTTCATTGTGTACAGTACTTGAGTAAATGTACTTATAGTTACTTTCCATTATGCACATTGTGACCAATGGTTTCCATCTGTCAACCACTTTCAGCATTTAATTACGTTTCCCCCCTGAATTCTGTCCATTATGCTATAGCATAATTACTGTGTTATTCACCATCCAGGAAGGGCTACCTTAGCATCGAGTGAGTCTGACAGTTATATACAGGTCACTGCAGTTGTGGATTATACAGTGTGTAGACTAGAAACCTCTTATCTCTGTATTTCAACTGTTTGAGTTTTTTTCATAAATTAACGCCCTACTTGATCATACTACAGCGTCCAGTGGTGGAAAGTACATTTACTTAAAGGACAACTTTGGTTTTTTACAACCAAGGTTTATATTTTAGCTTGTAATTAAAGTAAATAAATGATGAGTGTAATTTTTTTTTCATTTACTGCTTTCTATAGTTTTAGCATTTTTTGCGATATTTTTTACAGTGGGCGGGGGCATTCTGTCCGGTGGCTAAATATGCCTTTTTTACACAATAAAAAAGGTCCGGCTGTCTGAGATGGCCAGATATGAGTTATTGGGGGCTAGAAGAGCTACTGTAAATGATAATAAAGAAAACGCCGGGTTAATGTGTTAAAAAAATACATATTTAGCCACCGGACAGAATGCCCCCGCCCACTGTGAAAACACTGTAAAAAAGATTGTGAAAATTGCTAAAACTATAGAAAGCAGTAAATTTAATTTTTTTAACACTCATCTTTTATTTACTTTAATTACAATCTAAAACATAAACCTTGGTTGTAAAAAAACAAAGTTGTCCTTTAAGTACAATTTTGAGGTATTTGTACTTTACTGGAGTATTTCCAATTTCCAATACTTTTATTTCTACTCCCACTACATCTCAGAGGCAAGTATTGTATTTTACTCCACTACAATTATTTGAAAACTAGTTACTAGTTACTTTGTTTTTTTATTATCATCACAAAACATACATTAACCACTTCAGCCCTATATACATTTCGGCCATTTGAAAATAGCCGATCTGCAAGCTCACAATGCGTCGCGATGCGACGCATTGTGAGCTTGTAGATCTGCTATTTTCAAAATATTTTGTATTCATTTTATACATTTGAAAACTTTCTGCCTAATGAGTTCTTTCTACTTTTCATACTTTGAAGTACATTTTGATAACAATACTTTTGTACTTTTACTCAAGTCAAATTTGAATTCCGGACTTTTACTTGCGACAGAGCATTTCTACAAGGCAGTATTGATACTTTTACTTTAACTAAAACATTTAAGTACTTTTCCCACCACTGACAGCGTCACACAAAAGCATCAAAAGCAGCAGATCCGCAAGCTCGAACCGCGGCGCGAAGCAGATCTGCTACTTTTGCTGTTTTTGACTTTGAATACCGAAAGGTTACCGTCTTGGACGCACTGTACTGTACGAGGTTTCCACACCGACAGAGACGTCTCGTCTATTAATAATGAAGCAGGCAGGATAAATATGCATGCTTAGATCAAAATGAAAGTTATGTGCTTTATAAATAAGTGATGACACACTTCTGCTTACACTGACCAAAAGAAAGTATAACAGCGTACATTTTGTTATGTATTCATGAGCCGCCATTATTTATGGCCGAGCTAACGGTACAGCGGTGTGGGTCTGTTGTGCACGGAACATACCAGAAAACTGCAGGCACACACCCACACACTTCCAGCCACAAAGAGTGCATTTAGATAAAGACTGTGGTGGAAAGTGACTAAGTACGCGTACTTTATTGTACTTTTTTTTTTACTTTACTTGAGTATTTCCAATTTTCTGTCATTTTTGTTTCTACTATCTCAGAGGCATATAATTATGCCTCTGAGATAGCCTGGCTCCAGACGAATCTGCCTTTGCAAAATTGCATGCACTTTAGCCCTCGGCAGATTAGGTCTGGCCCCCCTCCATAGAGAATTTATTTCTCTCCCGCAGGGGTTGTGTGGGACCAATCAGGGCCCAGTATGGGCGGGCTTATCACCTTATTTGGAGCAATGACGTACAAGGAAGCACTGCTCTGATTCGTTCGTACAAGGAAGCACTGCTCTGATTGGTTTAGGTCTAACCAATAGAGTCCGTTTGGATCTTTTTGTAACCGCCCCTTGGAAAAAAATCTATCGTTGATAGGGACCAGACTAATATCCACGCAGTGTGTCGTGTGATATTGTCTGGCCACGCGAGGCTACCTCTGAGATATAAGAGATATAATATAATAATAATTGTACTTTTCACTCCACAACAATTATATGACAACATTAGTCACAAGTTACGTTATATATTTAGATTATTATTACAAAACATACATTAAACACTATATTTCATACTTCGACTATTCAAAAATAGCCGATCTACAAGTTCTCACAGTGAGTCACAATGCTTGTATATCAGCTATATTTAAAAGATTTTGACAATAATGAGTACTTTTACCTTTGGTACTTTAAGTGTTATTTTGATGCAGATTTTGTACTTTTACTCATGTAACATTTTGAACACAAGCCCTTTACTTGTGACAGAGTATTTTTACATTGTGGTAATGCTGCTTTTACTTAACCCATTAAGGCCTGAGGCCGATTCTACAAAATGTCTTCTAAATCCTAACAGTTTTTTGGAAAAACCCTATGTTTCTATAATATCAGTGGTTCTCAAACTTTTTCATGTCAAGGGCCCCCAAAATTATATATATTTGGCCGCGGACCCCCATCTCAAAATATATTGTTCCAGGGACCCCCAGAAGCAAAGATTTTAGTCAAAAATGTTCGCTTTAAAAAAATATATATTCAAAGATTTGCACAAATTTTCACGATTTTTCAAAGATAGCAGATCTACAAGCTCATAGCGCGGTACTCGGTGCTGCGCTATGAGCTTGTAGATCTATAAAAAATGTTATAGCCAAAGAAATCTAGAATGACACAGATGCGTTCCCGGTCTTAATGGGTTAAGTAAAAGATCAGAGTACTTCTTCCACCACTGGATAAAGACTGTATGAGGTAGCGAGGCAGCATAAATAAAGCGTTATCAACCACTCTGGCTATGGTTTGCTGTGACAATCAGAGATAATGTACAGAGTGAATGTTTTCAATAGAAATAACACAGTGTGTTGATCTGTCTGAAAATCACACAGAAAGCATCCAGGCAGACGCTGTACAAATAGCCACTTAGATGACTCATACAGGCATCAGGGTTTTTCAATTTTGGTTAAAAAAAATATGCATATATTTTTGCCCTCATTCCCCAATATATGCATTTGTGTACATTTTTCAATAAATAGATGTAAAAATAAATAGTAAAAATAGCAAATCGACGATTTTCGCGATTCGTCATACATCAAAGTATATACCGTAAGTGGTTAAAATGTATTGATGAACATGGTGACGGCTTTATGTTCCTTTTCCATCATTTTGTCAGATTTATTTTCTCCAGTGCTGTACCTTTTATAAACATTTAAACAATTACCTATGCTAAAATGTTTGTTTTAAACACCACAGTAGTTATGTTTTACTGTTGCTTGTGTTCTATTCTTGAGTCCATATATTCAGCTTTATTTGAGTATTTATTGGGCTGTTGACATTTTGAAGTTAATACTTAAATGCTGTGGGTATATTTTTTCCCATGTTTGACCGCAATGGAACCTTTAAGTTCTGCAGACTTCAGTAAAATTCAGTAAATTGCCTCACCAATTACCTCATCAGCGATGAGGTAATTATTGGCAAATGCCATTGTTGGCTATAGACCCATGCTGTAAAAGTCCAGTGTTACTGCATCCAGAACTATCTGTGCTACGTCTACGTTTTGCTCACATGAACATTATTTGTCTGTGTGTTTCTGCAGCCCTCCAGGTCTTCCAAAAAGGTTCACAACTTTGGAAAGAGGTCCAATTCCATCAAGAGAAACCCCAATGCACCGGCCGTAAAGAGCAACTGGCTATACAAACAGGTACGGGAGAGCAGCTTTAGGCTTTTTCCTTTCATGCGTGAGGCATTGACAGTGTTCCTGCAATTTTCTTTTCATACCACGGGAGAGAACAGAGTGTGTGTGTGTGTGTGTGTGTGTGTGTGTGTGTGTGTGTGTGTGTGTGTGTGCGTGTGCGTGCGTGCGTGCGTGCGTGCGCGTGGGTTTCAGAAGAGGTACCTTTGCTGTCATGGTGAATGCTGTGTTGGAGTTTTTTTGTTATTAGGGCATATTGGTTCCGAGACGTTTTCAGCTGAGACCCAAAAGAACAATTTGGTGTTTCGCCGGGGACCCTAACTTACAAAAATACATTATGCAATATTACCAATTTTTAAGCTCCAGGGAGGGCAGGGCGAAAAGAATAACGTCAAAGAGAACATACAAAATCTGGATATCTCCATAAGCATAGCTTAAGACCAACAGATACAGTATGCACATGAGGTTAAGCATAAGAAAGTGTGTGTGAAAGTGGTAACACATTGGCAGGTCCACATAGCAGCGTACAGCAGCAGTATGTATGTGCTATCGGATTATATAAGGTGCAAAAACAAACAAAAAACTAGTGCAGAAACTTCACAGCTAAAAGAAAATCCACATGGCAGATCCACAGGGAACACATTGTCCGCCCAGACTAGAGGAACATAATCGTTGCTGACCGGCAGAAACCTTGCATCTCCGTAACTTATCATACAACAGTGTCGCACAAAAGTAGTGAAAGTAGCTGATCTGCAAGCTCACAGCGCCTCGCAAATGGTTTTAACCCATTAAGACCTGAAACTGTGTCATTTTTAGATTTGAGCTAAAAAGCATTATTTTACACTTTGGGCTATTCAAAAATAGCAGATCTACAAGCTATGAGCTTGTAGATCTGCTATTTTTGAAAAATCGTGAAAATGTGTGCAAATCTTTGAATATATATATTTTCAAAGCGAACATTTTTAACTCAAATCGTTGCCTCTGGGGGTCCCTGGAACAACATATTTTGATGGGGGTCCGCGGCCAAATACATATAATTTTGGGGGTCCTTGACATAAAAAAGATTGAGCACCACTGATATAGAAACATACGCTTTTGAGAATACTGTTGAGATTTAGGAGACATATAGAGTCGGCTTCAGGTCTCAATGGGAACTGTTTTGGAGACACGACATCAAACGCTTGCTGTCCAAAACCCTTTGGAACTCCAGAACAACGCCGTTTGCACCGTCAGGCTCGGCTTGACCGAACACCATGCCGATCCAGCCCGTGGGCTCAGGCTGCTTTTGCTTATTAACTTCCCAACCACCCCGCTCGATGCAAAGTTGAGCAATTTCCTCTCCCTGCCAACTTGCACCGCGGGTCAATTTGTCAATCGGGTGGCTGGACCTTGCAAAGCGGCGCCTGGTCCCCCTGGAAGACAACCCCATTATGGGGCATGTTGGCCACCGCTACAGTTTCCAACAGCGGACAAAAGCTGATGTCGATATCCTCTGTCTCCTATCCCTGCATCTTGTCTGGCTCGCTGCATTCAGGCTGAGAGCGGGCATTGATTCGTACTTCACACTCTGAATAACCCCCCCCCCCCCCCCCCCCCCGCACACACACACACACACACATTTGAATTCTTCTATTTGGATCTGCACACGAAGCGCATATACGTAATAGATCCAAACACTGATCGGGAAGAAGGTTACATTATGGTCAAACCAGATACAGCTAATTTAGATACACATGCTTATTAACACACAGAGGGGAGAAAAGACACACACAACACACACACACACACACACACACACACACACACACACACACACACACACACACACACACACACACACACACACACACACACACACACCACCCCTGCCAAGGCTGGCCGTTGCCTCAAAAGGAAAGGCTGCGACTACCTGGCAGCCAGAAACCTTGCATCTCCATATTTCAACTTTTTTACCTTTTGGCAGAAACCTCGTATCTCCATATTTCTTGCTTGTGACTACCGTAAATAAGAACTACATTGGATCCGGGGGGTTCTTCCCCGTCCTAAAATGTAACGTTTTTTGGGACATACAAGGTTTCCTCCCGACAGCAACGATATTCCCCTTTACAGTCCATTATATCTGTACAATCGCTTGACAATATCAGTGGCAACGGCAGAGCGAGTAAACTGTGCTGAACTTGTTATTGTTGCGGTTGTAGCGAGCGGGCGGGCGGGCGGGCGGGCGGGCATGAAAAGCCGCAGTCATTACCGCGGCAGAGGGAGCGGGGTCGGAGCACAGTACAGAGAACAAAGGAGGAAAACCATCGCCCCAAGCAGGAGAAAAGCAAATTTGTCACCGAGTTATTAAGAGATAAAACAGAGCAATTTGTCTCAGGGGAGGAGATTTAAGCTGGCTAATAGAAGCCGCATGAAGGAGAGGCAAGTCAGAGACACCCAATATGAGGAAAGAAAGAAATATGACACGAGAGGAGGGGAAGAAGATGAGGTTTTTAAAAAATAAATAAATAAAGAGTGAAAGAATGTGTGAGAAGACGAAAGGAGTGAAAGTGTTATTCATTACCCTTTGACTGATGTCAAAAGTTACTACAATAATGCACACAATAATCAGATTATCGACTATACTCTGATTATGGCAATAGTTCAAGTAAGCCGATGTAATGTTTGTATAATGCTCCCATTTTCATGTAAGTAAGGTATCATTTGATTTAATTGTATTGTTGGGGATTTTTTGGTGGGGGGCAAGGATAGAGCAAGGAGAAAAAGCAATCAAACAGTAAATAGAAACATGTCATGGATAGGCACAAATGTAAGATATCTACATATAGACACACGGCATAACCCAGCATGTACACAAGGTTAGACATACTGTAGGGTTATAGTCACAAATGTGGTAACACTGCGGTCGGTCCACAAAGCAGCAGCTATGTGCATGAGATTAGACATTTGGTGCGAAAGAGAGAAAGCCAGATAAACATATAGCGGTCATGCACTTGCGCACGTGTGTGTACACAGTCACACACATGCATGCGCCATTGTGTTTTTCAGACATGTTAACCACTTATTTGTTTGACTATTTTGTCTGTCTGTCTGTCTGTCTGTCTGTCTGTCTGTCTGTCTGTCTGACTGACGTCATGTGTTGTGTCACTCCAACAGGACAGTGCAGGCATGAAGCTATGGAAAAAGAGGTGGTTTGTTCTGTCGGACATGTGCCTCTTCTATTACCGAGGTGAGGTGCTAAAACACGCACGCACGCACGCACGCACGCACGCACGCACGCACGCACGCACGCACGCACGCATGTACGCATGCACGCACACACGCACGCACACAGTGTTGTATTATTACACTTGGACATCAACATTTTAGGACGGGGATTTTATGATTGCCATGGTGCAAAGTAACTAAGTACAAAGCAAATATTGTACATTTACTCCACTGCAATTATTTGAAAACTGAGTTACTAGTTACTTTGTAGATTTTGATTGTTATACAAAACATACTGGCCCTCATTTATCAACGCAGCGTATAAACCGGCGTATATCTTTCCATATATTCGGCCGTACACCAACGTCGAAGTCACATTTATCAACGCATCCTACACAGCTGATCCGAGCGTACATTTGGTCCCAGCCTTTATAAATCTCACGTCTGAAAACGAGCGTCATTTAAATAACACGCCCTTAAATATTCTCAAAACGCCCCGATTTTACGACATGAAGATTGAAGAACCAGAATACGACCAAAGAAGACATCATGAAAAGCCAATAAGAAAGAGTTTCCCGCGCTCGCCACACACGCACACGCACACGCACACGCCCCTCTCTCTCTCTCTCTCTCTCTCTCACACACACACACACACACACACGCCCGCCCAGCTATGTTTTTCATGTAATCCGTACCGTAGCGGTCACATAGGCTTGTAGCCTACATGAATGACATATTATGATACCAATCACATCGCCATGAAAGGAATACGTTTGTATATTAATTTGTTTAACCCATACCGAGCAGTGGGCGTTCGAGTTACACTAAAATAAAGCAGTCATGTAGGCTATTTCCATTTCCCAGTGAGACTGGGACGGGACACCGCCCGCCCGACGGTCCGAGTCTCTCATTAATGCGGAGCGGGACGGTCCCGCTCCGCATTAATGAGAGATAGCCTGGAGAGAACATTAATGAATGAAGGCTGGTGTGTGTATGCGCATTGGAAACTTGTGAAACTGGGTACTTTCTACGTTTGGTACTTTAAGTTCATTTTGATACCAATACTTTTATACTTTTACTCAAGTACATTTTGAATTCCGGACTTTTACTTGTAACAGACTATTTCTACATTGCAGTATTACTCTTGTTTTGAGACGACTCAGGTGGTAATGAGTACGCTGCTGCAGGTCCAACGTCCCCTCCAGCGTACTCATTAACCACCTCCACTTTTTTTTCTCTTTTTTCGATTTTTCTTTAGCCCTGGCTCATCTCTCGTAAATCCCGGAGAGTTTTTCCCATCTCCATAAAATTGGCAAATTAAGCGCTCCCTGAGCGCAATCAGCAGCGTTTTTTTCATGATGCACCCGGAGGAGAATTGGATGTTTATTGGCTTAGCAAACCAGAGATGAGCGGGGAGAGAGAGAGAGAGAGAGAGAGAGGCGGGGGGCGGGGGGTCCTCAGAAAGTACAGTGACGTGCTTGGTTTCCTGATAACAACCTTTTCTCCATCGGTTTCACTCTCATTCACCTCACTCTCACTTTGGCTGCTGTCACTCACACCTGTGGCGTAGATCGGGGGTCTTCAACAGGTTGTTATTATATATCTACAGTATCTCCCTGCTCTTAACCCATTGAGACCTGAAGCCGATTCTACATGTCTCCTAAATCTCAGTATTCTGAAAAACGTATGTTTCTATATCAGTGGTGTTCAATCTTTTTCATGTCAAGGACCCCCAAAATGTATTTGGCCGCAGACCCCCATCAAAATATTTTGTTCCAGGGACCCCCCAGAAGCAACGATTTGAGTTAAAAATGTTTGCTTTAAAAATGTATATATTCAAAGATTTGCACACATTTTCACGATTTTTCAAAAATAGCAGATCTACAAGCTCGTAGCGCGGCACTCGGTGCCGCGCTACGAGCTTGTAGATCTGCTATTTTTGAATAGCCCAAAGTGTAAAATAATGCTTTTTAGCTCAAATCTAAAAATGACACAGTTCCAGGTCTTAATGGGTTAATGGTTAATGAAGGTAGTCTAAATTGTGCTGAGCAGGGAGAAAAATGTAGCAGGGCCTGAACGCCAAGATCATCCACACTTTTATTCTCATTCTATAATATTGGTTCAATCTATTCGGTCTATAATGGTTCAATCTATTCGTGAGTTATCTGACTGAACTACATTTCTGGACCAGCCCAGAGATCTTTGTGAATCCAGTACAATGTTGAAGAACCAACGTGCTCAACCCACAAAAACAAACGTCTTTTAGTTCAACCCGGTGATGGATCAATCCATAGCGTCCGCTTTCCACAGCCATTCCTCAGGGGGCCTGGCAGCTACTGAGGAAGCAAACAAAATGCATATCATGTGGTTTTCAAAGATGTTATAAATAAAAAAAGGAAACATATTTCCTGATTGTCGATTATATTGAATTTCTTTTAACCCATTAAGACCGGGAACGCGTCTGTGTCATTTTAGATTTCTTTGGCCAATCTGCTATTTTTTTTATTTTTGAAAAATAGAGAACATTTTTCCAAATCTTATATATTTATTGTTTTGTATATATATATATTTTTTTAAAAGAACATTTTGTAAATCAAATCTTTGCTTCTGGGGGTCCCTTGAACACAATCTTTTGAGATGGGGGTCCACGGCCAAATGCATATCATTTTGGGGGTCCTTGACTTGACATGGAAAAGTTTGAGAACCACTTATATAGCAACATATAGTTTTTCAAAAAGCTGTTAGGATTTAGAAGACATTTTGTAGAATCGGCCTCAGGTCTTAATGGGTTAAATCCAGTACAATAGCTTGAAAACAACAAATCTGTGTTCCTCTTCCTCTGCTGCCTGTCTCTGTCTGCGTCTCTCTCTCTCTCTCTCTCTCTCTCTCTCTCTGACTCTACCTCAATAATTCATCAGCAGATATTATGGGGGAGAAAAGCTTGCATAGCAGCTTGCATAGCAGCTTGGTTAGAGCAAACAGCCGGGCTCCACTTGAGGCTGTGGTGTAGGTTTTTGCCGCAGTCAGTGCGGCGTGTTTGCATCTCGCCGTGTCTTTCAGACCGCTTGTTCTGATCAAAGGAGCGTCTCGGTACAGTAAGCGCAGCGAGGGGCTACAGGAATGTTGCAGCCGTAAGCACTGTGGCTTGATAAGCGTAGTGTTGTTATTAGTACATATTGACTTGATCGGTGGGGGTTTCGGGGCTCGGTATGCGCTCACTGCGCGCCTGTATCGCACACTGGAAATGAGCAGATCTACAAGCTCGGGACGTGGCGCTCACGGGAGAAGTTGTGAGCTTGTAGATCTGCTATTTTAGTTGCATGACATGAAGGGACCAGCTTGAGAGTTGTAAATTGAGTCTATATAGACAGACGCGCTGCCTGTAGCTGCCTGTAGGCGGCCATTGGTGCGGTGTCGCGTCCGCGGAGCGTTGACACCGCAGCAATGGCTGCGCGCAGGGCAGCGCTCCGTGGATTCGTGTATAGGAAGTGTTCAAGTGACATGGCCTGTAGTTTCGCTTCGAATTTCTCTCAATGCAAGTGGATGGGTTTTTGATGAACTTTAGACTTGATTTTCTTACCTTAATAAACATTGTCATAAATACTATATGCGTCCAGTCGCTAGTTTAAAGTCTTCTTTCAATCATCATGATATGCATTTTGGTAAATTATGGCGATAAAGTAGGTTATGCTCTAGGAGGGGCGGGATGATTTCATTGACAAGCTACACAACCAATAGAATTCATTCCCCGCCCCCGCTCCAATATTGGTCTGGTTGCATTGTGCAGGATATGACGCGATTATCCGCGATATAGAAAGATGGCGGACTTGAAATTCCTGAACAATCGGCTTCATTTACGGTCTGTAGAAACCAATGGTGTGGCTTTGTGTGGTCCATTCTTTTTTACAGTCTATGTGCACGACTCAAGTGTAAATCTGGCTTCACTCTTGAAGCGTTTTATGTAACGACGGAGCAGATGTCTTCGTCTTTTGTGCTTTGTGTCTGTTTGGCTTTCAACAAAACCCCCAAAAGGGTGAACCTTTTGTCTTCAGCCACTCCGTCTCTGTCCTGTACCGTGGACCACTGACAAGTGGAGACTAAGGATTAATCGGTCACTGTCGGGCCGAAACCTCGTCCAATCAGTTAAGGTGATGAGTCGGGTTAGCCAATCAGGGATTTATACTGACTTAACGGCACAAGCGTGACGTGACGTCAATCCGTGAAGCCGGCGGTTTGGGTTTGGCCAATCGGGAAGCCGATGCATGCAGTCTCCCAAACACTGCATCTTTCTCTCAGACCCTCGGGCTGACAGATCGTGGTCTTTCTGTTCTCGGAAACCGTTGGTCCGTCCGACCTGCCATTCGGCAACGCACACTTCAGGGTCATAATGAGAGACACACGGCAAGTTTGAGACGGCTCGGTCGGACGCAGTGTTGATTTCGTCGACTAAAACTATGACGAAAAATGTTCGTCTTCTACCTTTTTTCACTGACGAAAACGAAATAAAAACGAAATAAAAACTAAGCTACGATCAATTCTGTCGACAAATGAAAACTAGACTAAAATGTTAGGGAGGGACTAGTGGAGAAGAGGTCCAGTAGAACTAAAAAACAAGTCATTTTATGTTTGGTTGCGCTCTGGTGTTGCGCTCTGAAAATAGCAACGTGAAAATAGCAACGCTATTAGCAACGCTATCTCACAACGCGCCGCGCTGCGACGCGTTGTGAGATAGCGTTGCTAATAGCGATTGTAGATCTCAACGCATCACGTCGCGTTGTGAGATTGTAGATCGGCTATTTTGGGCATGCAGCTGAGTGAAAATCAGCCATTTCGATGCCATCATGGCCCGCGCAAAAATACATTTGAAAAACTGTAGATTTAGTTGACTAAAACTAAACTAAAACTAAAACTTTTCAGATGACTAAAATGTGACAAAAACTAAGCAGAATTTTATTCAAAAGACTATGACTAAAACTGAATTTGCTGTCAAAATCAACACGGCACACTTCAGGGTCATAATGAGACACACGCCAAGTTTGAGACAGCTCGGTCGAAGCTTTCCGAGTGTGACAGACAGACACACACACACACATACAGATTCTGTGAATCATAGTATAGATAGATGTTTAACCAATGAAAAGTATTAACAAGTGCTCGTGTCTAAATAATAACTACATTGGATTCATTGGAACACACAGGTTGTTTCTCTCCATTTCCTGAAAAGTAACGATTTTGAACATACAGTACAAGGTTTCCGCCCGACAACAACGATATACACAACCAATATGTCCAGTCATCTCAATCTTTTTCCACCTCCCCTCTCTCTCTCTCTCTCTCTCTCTCTCTCTCTTTCTGTCACGCTCTGATAAGCCTTGGCAGAGTTTGTTCAATCATCCTGTTAGGGTTTGCCAGACATCACACCCTGGATGTAGATAAACACACCGGCATGTTCTCAAAGTCAAAGGCACGACTTAACTCTCATCCAAGTTCTCTGGACAACGCCACGAACACACGTTACAGACATTCTGTTGCAGGATAAGGAAGTCAATCCCCCAAATGTTTTTCACATTTGGTGATTTGCGTGCGTGCGTGCGTGCGTGCGTGCATACTCCAGTAAGTAAAAATACCTCATAATTATACTTGAGTAAATGTACTTAGTTACTTTACACCACTGGTGCCTGAATTTTGTCAAATTTTGGATATTCATAATCTCAGATTCTTGCTATCCCTCCATATTTGAGCAAGTCTGATGTCAGCAATATGACATCATCAACATGATGATCCACAGTGATGCCTCTGACTGTTATTGGATCCTGTCTTGTTTTAGACTACTCTTACACAGTGATGCCATACTGTTATCAGACCCTGTCTTGTTTTAGACTACCCTTCTTACCACAAGTCTCAAATGACTACAGTTGTAACGGCTTTTTCCAACATCAATGTCACTGTGTTTGGTTAGGCGTCAGTGGCTTCCATCATCCAAGTCCCAGTCCCAATCCCAAAAATAACCACAAATGTATTTATATTATATTTTTTTATATTTTATGCATATTTTCTCTCCACAGTTTTGTTTTGCAGATCAATCCGATTTTTAGATCAGACACACGTTATAGACACAATGACACATATTTTCTTGTCTGCAACCATTCATTTATTGATTGATTGATTGATTGATTGATTGATTGATTGATTGATTGATTGATTGATTGATTGATTCATTGATTCATTGATTCATTAACCACTTTCAACCTGGTGTCCCTATTGTGGGCATGTTCTTGTAGGATTGGTATACATTTTAATATTATTATTGTCAAAAAAAAAAAGCTCACAATGCGTTGTGAGCTTGTAGATTGACATTTTTTCGAATTCTTCCTTTTGTTTTTTGTTTGTTTTGAAATGACGCCTGTGCATCAGCCCCTCTTGTGTTGTAGCACCTGTTATAGCACGCCTCTGACACCACGCTGACCTCTCTTCTTCCTCTGTGGTGCAGATGACAAAGAGGAAGGCATCCTGGGAAGCATCCTCCTGCCCAGCTTCCACGTTTCCATGCTGTCCGTGGATGACCACATCAGCAGGAAGTACGCTTTCAAGGTGAACACACCTGCACCCTCCTTTTGTTCTCCATCAGTGATGCAGTGTTCATTTTGACAGCACATTTTCATTTAGTTAATTTAGTCATTTGAAATGTTTTGGTTTAGTCTAGTTTTAGTTGACTAAATATCATACGATTTTAGTCAACTAAATCTAGAGAAATCTAAGAAAACGTAAGTGTTGCCGTTTGACTCTGCGTGTCCGACGGCCCAGTGATGTCTTTTCCTGTGATCCCATTACTTTATACAGTATGCTGGACGCAGCTAGGAGGTTATTGAGAGTAGAGCAGGGGTCTTCAACCTTTTCAGCCCAAGGACCCCCTAGCTGAGAGAGTGATGAAGCAGGGACCCCCTCTATATTGTATTGTGTTTCAGTTTAAACATTTTTTTCTCTTTTTCCCCTCTACACCTCTATACCTCTTTGCCAAAAATAGCCGATCTACAAGCTCATAACGCCTCGCGCTGCGAGGCGTTATGAGCTTGTAGATCGGCTATTTTCGGCTAATGTTCCCCTCAGAATGGGGATGCTAGGGTTCAAAGTGGTTAATGTAAAAAAACAAAAAAACACACAAAGATTTGGCGGACCCCCTATAGTAGCTCTGAGGACCCCCAAGGGGTCCCGGACCCCCGGTTGAAGACATCTGGAGTAGAGGATATAAGTGCTGAAGAGCTGGACAACACTCTGAGAGAGGGTTTTGTGCCAACCAACGGTGGCTGAGTCATAGAACGGAAAATAGGGGATAATTTGGGTGGGCAGTGTAAATAATAAGATAATACAAATTGCGTTATACTGCGTTATACAGCAATGTGTCGTAAAGCATCCAATATGGCGGAGACTACATGAAAAGAAGAAGGTGTGCCTGCGCAGTAGGGCGGGCATAGAGGGCAAAAATGGGACGTAATACTGAACTTTCATACAAATTGTACAACGTGTAAGTACATTGAAGGTGTTGGAAGCAGCTTAGGTCCTTGCCAGAGTACTGAGCGATATTTGTACCAAGTGTGGACCCGGTTGGATTACTGGTGAGCTGTGAGACCCGGCTCAAAGCCCTCACAATGCTGAGTGCCACTCCATGGCCCTTGCCGTGGGTTCTATTAGAAGGATTGTATACTGAGCCCTTGCCTTTTTTTGGTACTTTGATCATAAACTGTTACGCTTCAAGGCAGGGTAACAGATATGTGTTAATGCTGGCTATTCAAATAATGTGAAACAGTTACAGTACATATATTATCATTTGGAATTGTCATAAACAATGAATATGTTTTACAAATGTTGGAAAAATGGGTTTGAACAGTTCAATTTCCCCCACAGCAACATTCACTCGTGCTCATATATGCACGGCCACATGCATTCACATGTGTGCATACACTCATTTGTTTGTGCATCACCTCTCTGTGATCCTTGTTTGTGAAGCTTTACCTTTACTAAGGTCATGAGAGACAGCTCAAACTGCCTTGAAGACATACAGTGGGAGCTTGTGTGTTACTGCACGAGCAAATATGTGTGTGTGTGTGTGTGTGTGTGTGTGTGTGTGTGTGTGTGTGTGTGTGTGTGTGTGTGTGTGTGTGTGTGTGTGTGTGTGTGTGTGTGTGTGTGTGTGTGTGTGTGTGTGTGTGTGTGTGTGTGTGTGTGTGTGTGTGTGTGTGTGTGTGTGTGTGTGTGCGTGCGCGCGCGCGCGCGCGCACACACACACACACACACACACACACACACACACACACACACACACACACTAAAATGGGGACACATAACAGCAGGCAAGGACAACATACACATAGCCAAAAGCACCCACTGTCTCTCACTCTCTCTCTCACACACACACACACACACACACACACACACACACACACACACATACACACACACACACACACACACACACCACACACACACCAAAGACTTCCTTCGGGCATACACAAAGCTCCCTATGACTCTTCATTCTCCCTTCTCTTTCACTTTCATTCTCCGTCTCTGTCTCTCACTATGTTTGTCTTATTCATAAACATGAGAACACTTTAAATTCATAGCCACAGGCACGCACGCACACATGCACGCGGCACACACACACACGCACGCACGCACACAGGCACGCACACACAGTGTGTTATAGTCAGTGGTGGAAAGTAACTAAGTACACTTTCTCAAGTGCAGTACAAATTTTAGGTATTTTACTTTACTTGAGTAGCCTATTTATATTTTCAATACTTTATACTTTGAACTACACTACATCTCAGAGGTCAAATTAAACGTTTTCCTCCACTACAATGATTTGAAAACTTTAGTTGCAAGTTACTTTGTCAATTTAGATTATTACAAAACATACATTAAACAATTAAACCCTATTTCATAGTTTGTCTTTATGAAAATAGCTGATCTACAAGTATATCGGTAATTTTCGTGTTGCAACGCGGTGTGAGCTTGTTGATCGGCTACTTTTGCCGAATAGATTTGTTGTAGACTGAAGAACAGTGGTCCAAGTACAGTTGAAACTCGGGTCCGTTTTACTAAGAATAGAGGGTTTAACCCTTTAAAGCCGGTAAAGCATCTGTGTCATTTTAGATTTTAGCTAGATATGTAGCATCATACGTTTTTCAGAAAACTCAGATTTAGAACATTGGTTTAGAACAGAGGTTCTCAAAAAATATACATATACAAGCTCACAGTGCGCCCCTTCGTGCCGTGCTGCAAGCTTGTACATCTGCTATTTTTGAACATTTTTGAAAAATATCGAAAATGTTTAGAAATTAGCAAGGCATTTGTAGAATGGGCCTCAGGTCTTAATGGTGTGTGTGTGTGTGTGTGTGTGTGTGTGTGTGTGTGTGTGTGTGTGTGTGTGTGTGTGTGTGTGTGTGTGTGTGTGTGTGTGTGTGTGTGTGTGTGTGTGTGTGTGTGTGTGTGTGTGTGTGTGTGTGTGTTGCTGCAGGCCACTCACCCCAACATGCGGACCTACTATTTCTGCACGGACACAGCCAAAGACATGGAGGCCTGGATGAAGGTCATGACAGACGCCGCCCTCGTCCACACTGAGCCAATCAGAAGGTCAGAACCACAGCGGGGACACTTCACACTCAGCAAGTGTTTCCCAAACACATTTTAGCCCTTTTTTGGTTTCCTACAATTAAAAAAAGAAAATCTTATTATTATTATTTCACAACATTTTCAAAAAATAATTAACAGATCACGTTTTATGGGGAAAAATACACATACTCTACATACATACATTAACAAAAATACTTGTAAGAAGTGGAGAGAATAGCAGATCTACAAGCTCCCAATGTGTCGCATTGTGACGCACTGTGAGCTTGTAGATTGGCTATTTTCACTAGTTTGTGTCCCAGGAAGACACGTTTCTCTTCGGGGTCTCGAGCTAAAAAGTCTGGGAACCCCTAGCCTCGGAAACCCATGCCTTTTTTTTTTGTTTCAAAAGAAAAAAAGCCTGGGAGAACCTTGCAGGAACGCTGGTCTTAGGACCTTGTTATCTCCTAACCAATCAGAGTGCTCCAAACCCAGGCGCTGGAATCCAGCGCCTGGGTTTGGCTCCGCCCTTCAAGACCATCGATTGGGCTCGTTCTTTCAGTCTAGGGAACCCCTGACATACAGTACAGAAAGTATTATACAATGTTAATTCATGAAGCTTTAGCCATAAACTGTATATCATTCATGAACATAGACCACTTCCATGTTAATGGCTGTACTGTTAGATTTTGTTTTTGTTTATTATTCTCTCGAAAGTAAATGGTACTTATAGGCCTACTGTATAGCAGTGATTCTCAAAGTGGGGTCCAGGGACCCTCAGGGTTCCTTGAGGGGGTTCCAAATGTACCTTTACAGGTCTGTAACAGGCTCTATTCACAGCAGCCATATTATGAAGACATTCACAGGTGTTACCAATGATACTAATGAAGGCTCTGTTCCATTCTGGTCAAACAGAGTCAGGGTGCTGATATTGTGCATATCTACAGTTGGGGTCCAGGGACCCTCATGGGCTTCCAAATGGCCCCTTGCAGGTGTGTAACTCTGAGAGTGTACAAATGGAACCAAATGGACCCGTAAGGGTCCATTTGGTTCCATTTGCACACTCTCAGAGTTATGGGGGTCGTGGAAACCACTGTGCTACACTAAATGGAACAGAGCCTTCATTAGTATCATTTGTAACACCTGTGAATGTCTTCACAATATGGCTGCTGTGAATAGAGCCTACTGTAACCCCCATTTGATCATTTTACTTATGGCGGTCCTTGAAATAAAATAAAAAAGGTTTGAGACTCACTGCTGTATAGCACCTTTATCCAAAAATCATGGGGAGCGTGACAATGTCTGAGAATCAACTTGCAAAGGCTCGAAACTTGTTTGAGATGTAGGTAATCCAAAAACACATTAAATGTCATTGTGTGGTTGTTTTTTTGTCAAAGTCACGCTATTCTCGCGTTTTAATCCATTTCAAAGCTCAGATTGATTTGAGAAGTCTAGCGGAAAATAGGCCCTCGAGAAACCATTGATTGTTTTTACCAAAAACGAAATGCAAACGTCTGTTTAGCAGACATTGATTCGACCTTCAATTGTTCAGGTAAGTTTCGGTAACGTTTCAATGGCTTTGGAGAAAATGAAAACGACATAAAAATGTTAAAGCCAGAACTCAGTCAATGGTCTATGTTTATGTAAGATAATATGGCTGAGGCTGACAATGACATGTATTGACATTCTTTAAGGCCCCACTGCACCTATTTCACGTCAGTAGTGCAATGCCGTGTTATGCCGGCTATCACCACCTTTATCCTTTCTTCTCTTAACCCATTAAGACCTGGAACTGTGTCACTTTTAGATTTGAGCTAAAAAGCATTATTTTACACTTTGGCTATTCAAAAATAGCAGATATACAAGCTCATAGCGCGGCACCGAGTGCCGCGCTATGAGCTTGTAGATCTGCTATTTTTGAAAAATCGTGAAAATGTGTGCAAATCTTTAAATATATAGATTTCTAAAGCGAACATTTTGAACTCAAATCTTTGCTTCTGGGGGTCCCTGGAACAACATATTTTGATGGGGGTCCGCGGCCAAATACATATAATTTTTTGGGGTCCTTGACATGAAAAAGATTGAGCACCACTGATATAGAAACATACGTTTTTCAGAAAACTGTTGAGATTTAGGAGACATGTAGAATCGGCTTCAGGTCTCAATGGGTTAATTATACCCTACCCCACACACACACACCCATATCGTTGTTGTCGGGCAGAAACCTCCCATCTCCATATTCTAACTTTTTGTGTGTTTTTTTTTTGACATTTCGAGGTTTTTGGACATTTGGAGGTTTCCACCTGACAGAGACGATATAATTCAGGGGTCTTCAACAGGGGGTCCGGGACCCCTAGGGGGTCCTTAGAGTTACTACAGGGGGTCCGCCAAATCTTTGTGTGATAGGATTTTTTTTTTTACCTTAACCACTTGAACCCTAGCATCCCATTTCTGAGGAGAACTTTAGCCAAAAAATAGCAGATCTACAAGCTCACAACGCCGTTGTGAGCTTGTAGATCGGCTATTTTTTGGCAAAGAGGTGTTTGGTGTAGAGGGAAAAAAGAGCAGACCAAGTCAACAAAAATCTGAAACACAATTTTTATACAATATAGAGGGGGTCCCTGCTTCATCTCTCTCTCACCTAGGGGGTCCTTGGCCTGAAAACGTTGAAGACCCCTGATATAATTTATATTTCTGTCCGTCAATTTCCTCTCTCCAAACGTCTGTTTCCGTCTCTCTCTCTCTCTCTCCGTCCAGACTGGACAAGTTGAAAGTGGACCAGCGGACGCCGCAGGAGCTGAACAACCTGCTGAACCACCACCGCTCGCTGACGCGTCCCGAGATCCAGAACAACGAGCGGAACCGCGCCGAGCCCTGCACGCGGCAACACTCGCTGTCGCGCGCCGACGAGCGCCGGGCCCTGCACAAGGACGCCGCCGCGGCGGAGAAGCACAACGGACAGCAGCAGCAGCAGCAGCAGCGGGAACGGGAGTACTACACGCTACAGCGGGACGGCGACAGGTACTCGGTGTTCATTTCACTGACGAAAACTAGTTAACCCTTTAAGACCTGAGGCCGCTTCTAAGAATTTTCTAAATCCTAACAGTTTTTTTAAAAAAAAATCGAAATATTTTTTTTTCACGATTTTTCAAAAATATCAGATCTACAAGCTCATAGAGCGGCACTCGGTGCCGCGCTATGAGCTTGTATATCTGATATTTTTGAATAGCAAAAGAAATCTAAAGTGACACAGATGCGTTCCAGGTATTAATGGGATAGAAACCAGTGGTGGAAAAAAGTACTCACATTTTTTACTTGAGGAAAAGTATCAATACTGCAATGTAGAAGTTACAAGTAAAAAGTCGAAAAGTGCTCGTTATGCAGAAGGTCCCGTTTCACAAGTTTTCAAATGTATAAAATGTCTAAAAAAACTTTTGAAAATAGCTGATCTACAAGCGACGCATTGTGAGCTTGTAGATCGGCTATTTTCAAATGGCCGAAATGTATATAGGGTTGAAGTGGTTAATGTATGTTTTGTAATAACAATAAAAATAAAGTTTTCAAATAATTGTAGTGGAGTAAAAGTACAATATTTGCCTCTGAGATGTTAGTGGAGTAGAAGTAAAAGTGCAGAAAATTATAAATACTCCAGTAAAGTAAAAAATACCTCAAACTATGACGAAATATATTGACAATTTTGTCAAGTCGGAAGTCATTCCGACTTTTATTCAAAACAAAGCATAAGCTAAGCTAAAGTTATTCTATTTTATAAAAGAAAAACACCCACTAAAACCTGTTGAAAACTGATTAGAGAAGATAATGACTCAGAGTTGCTTATCTTAGTTCCTAAATTAAAAGTACATGCTGAATGAGTGTAAGTTTTACTGTCCTCAAATTGAAACAAATATGTACTAAAAAGAATAATTTACTTTTGAGAATCATTTAAAACAATGCATTACACTTGAATAAACCTGTACAATCTTTGTAGATTTAATGGACTAAACTCCTATGATATTTAGTCCACAAAAAACTAGAAACATTTCAGGTGTAAAGTAGCTAAGTACATTTACTCAAGCACTGTACTTAAGTACAGTTTTGGGGCACTTTTACTTTACTGGAGTATTTCCAATTGTCTATACTTTTACTTCTACTCCACTACATCTGAGAGGAAAATGTTGTACTTTTACTCCACTACAATTATTTGAAAACATATTATTATACATATACACATATAAATGATTACATTATAAAACATACATTAACCACCTTAGCTCTATTTTATACCTAGGCTATTTGAAAATAGCCGATCTACAAGCTCACAACGCGTCGCATCGCGACGCGTTGTGAGCTTGTAGATCTGCTATTTTTTAAAATCTGCTATTCTAAGTAAATTTTGAATTCCGGACTTTTACTTGTAACAGAGTAATTCTACATTGCAATATTGATGCTTTTACAGTTTTACTCAAGTAAAACATTTGAATACTTTTTTTCCACCACTGTAGGTGACAAAAATTGGCTTTTATTCAAAAAGACTACATTTACTCAAACTAAATCAAACTTTTGACACGGATACATAGGTACTCGCTGAGGAAGGACGGTGTGAGCTACACGCTGCAGAAGGACGGCGATCGCTACCTGCTGCACAAGGATGGCGAGAAGTACGCGCTGCGGCGTGACGGCGACCGCTACGCGCTGATCAAGGACAGCGAGGTGTACGCCATCCACCGGGACCTGGAGAAGTACGCCGCCGCACAGAAGGCGTCCGACGACAAGTAAGGAGCCCGGCCGTCACAATAACTACACGATTCGCCCCGATCGCAGTTGTTTGGAGATAATCGCAATTGTTTTCGCGTCGTAATCGTTTCCCTGTTGAAAAAAAGTTCAAGAAAACAGCGGAGGGCGTTGATCGTCTATTTCAACTATTTGTAATATATTTTGAAAGTATACAATTATTACATATGCCAATATTTCTTTATATATTTAAAGGACAACTTTGTTTTTTTACAACCACGGTTTATATTTTAGCTTGTAATTAAAGTAAATAAAAGATGAGTGTTATTTTTTTTTCATTTACTGCTTTCTATAGTTTTAGCAATTTTCACCATCTTTTTTACAGTGGGTGGGGGCATTCTGTCCGGTGGCTAAATATGTATTTTTTACACAATAAAAAAGGTCCTGTGGTCTTTGATGGCCAGATGTGAGTTATTGGGGGCTAGAGGAGCTACTGTAAATAATAATAAAGAAAACGCAGGGTTATTGTGTAAAAAAAAGACATATTTAGCCACCGGACAGAATGCCCCCGCCCACTGTAAAAAAGATCGTGAAAATTGCTAAAACTATAGAAAGCAGTAAATTTAAAAAAAATAACACTCATCTTTTATTTACTTTAATTACAAGCTAAAACATAAACCTTGGTTGTAAAAAAACAAAGTTGTCCTTTAAGTCATATATCATATCTGCCCAGTTTTGTTTACAAAGCCCAAAAGGCAAACAGAAATGTCCTTTTTATTCATATGTTCCAATGTTCAATGCAAAATAAAAACACAATTAAAGGAGTAGTTCACCCAAAATACGACTTGTTGAACTATCAATTACACACCCCACGAAGCATTGAATTCATGGAGCTTTTTTTGTTTTTGTCGCATTCCTAACCAATAATTTGATTACCGGTAGAAAGATGCTAATGTATCCGGTAGGAGACACAATGGAGACTCTTTGAGTCTCCTACCCGAGAGACCGCCGGTCATCAAATTATTGTTGCGAAAAACCAAATAAATCTCCATGAATTCAATGCTTCATGGGGTGAGTAATTGATAGAAAATATGTATATTTTGGGGTGAACTACTCCTTTAAATCGTCAATCGCAATTATTTGTTTGACAACTAATCGTCAAGTGACATTTGGTGTTTGGCGACAGCCCCAAGGACCAGTACACGGCCCCGCCGGCGCCCGAGGAGAAGTACGCGCCGCAGAAGGACGCGGAGAAGTACCTGCTGACGAAGGACGGCGAGAAGTACGCGCTGCAGAAGGTGGGCGACAGACACGCGCTCCCGAAAGACGAGCAGCAGAAGTACGCGCCGCAGAAGGAGGTGAAGAGGCAGCTGTCGCTGAGGGAAACGGACAGCAGGTACGGCACGCTGAGGGAGGGCGAGTGCAAGTACGGCGCCATACACGTGGTGGACAAATACGGCACCGTGAAGGAGGTGAAGAAGTACAGCACGCTGCGGGAGGGCGGCAAGTACGCCACGCTCAGAGAGGGGGACAAGTACGCCACGCTCAGAGAGGGGGACAAGTACGCCACGCTCAGAGAGGGGGACAAGTACGCCGCGCTCTGCGACGGGGACAAGTACGGCTTCCAGAGGGACCCGAGCTCGGAGAGGACTCTGACAAAGATAAACAGCATCAAGCTGCAGCCGGCCCAGGCCGCCGCCATCGCGGCCGCCGTCACGGCTTCTCGCCAAGGGCAGGCGGCCAGCCTCGCCCTGCACAACAAGGCCCCGCCGCAGCAGGTGAACGGCGGCGGCTCCGGGGCCGGGGCTAGTACCGGATCGGGGGAGCAGGCTCCGGCTGCGGCGGAGTGCACCTGCCCCGCCGGGGGGGAGATGGAAGGCACCCTGGGGAGAGCGTCGGGAAAGGCCCAGGCTCCTCCGGCCCAGGAGAGCCAGGAG
Organism: Gymnoscopelus microlampas; assembly: GCF_963454915.1. Taxonomy (NCBI): domain Eukaryota; kingdom Metazoa; phylum Chordata; class Actinopteri; order Myctophiformes; family Myctophidae; genus Gymnoscopelus; species Gymnoscopelus microlampas. The sequence continues at coordinate 4,198,059 of NC_139960.1, forward strand.
TCCAGAGGGCTGTCCCGGACAAACTCCATGCAGCAGCTGGAGCACTGGGTCCGCACGCATAGGACGCGAGGACCGGACGAGGACGCCAGGAGGTAAGACCGTTTAGTCCCAAATGACAGGAGTCACGTTTCTGTCTGCTGCTCGCCTCCTCCGTCCTCCTGTGTGTTAACACATCCACCGCCAAGGGCTAATCTCATAATGTACTCACCAGTGCCAAGGTTATATTGTTGTTTTTTGTTTTTTTCAAGTCGCCATAGGCCCCGTTAAAATCCTTTAGAATGTGCGATGGACTGTTTGTAAACAACGTGCACATGTCCCTGTGTCTATTAGTTCAGACCACGTGTCAAACGGAGCCGCCATGTTTGAGTTCTGACCGTTTATGTTAACATGGGAAATGCGAGGAGGAAAAACTACACAGGTTTTAGAAGGGTTTTAGTGTGCTACTTAGAATGGAGGCCGACGGGAAACAAAAAACGGGATCGCACTTCCGGTCGACTTCCGGTGGTGTTACACTGAAAATGGTCCCCCTAGAAAATTGAAAAAAAAAAAAAAATTGAAAAAAAGGAAAAAGCACCCGGACCGTAGCACTACGGTCTCGGCGCTTAACAGTTGGATTTAACGGACCGTAGGACTACGTTCTTGGCGGTTGATGTGTTAAGACCTCAGGCCCATTCTACAAAAATGTCTTCAAAATCCGAAATGCTAATGTTTCTATATCAGAGGTGCTCAAACTTTTTCATGTCAAGGACCACCCAAAATGATATGGATTTGGCCGTGGACCCCCATCTCAAAATATTTTGTTCCAGGGACCCCCCCAGAAGCAAAGATTTGAGTTACAAATGTTCGCTTAAAAAATACATATATTCAAAGATTTGCACGCATTTTCACGAAGAAGCCAGCTGTGTGACACGTCATAAGTAATTGCTGTCGCTTCAAAATGACGCCGACCGAGTGTGGAGTGTTCCGATTTCTTAAAGTGACGCCGATCAATTCCTCCGTCCTTGTCTCACCTCCTCGACTCCTCGCCGGAGGCGACGTAAGTGGAGGATGAAAGTATGTACAGTAGGTTTGAGTGTTGGCATTTGGCTAATGTGTGTGTTGGCCTTTGTCGTGTCATTTTGTTTTATCCCCAATTAACTTCCATTCCGATCACACCCCATAGCTATACCAGCAATTTGATCGGATAATGTTTGTTCACACACATACACAATGCCTAACCTTAACCCATTAACGACCTGGAACTGTGTCATTTTTAGATTTGAGCTAAAAAGCATTATTTTACACTTTAGGCTATTCAAAAATAGCAGATATACAAGCTTGTAGCGCGGCACCGAGTGCCGCGCTACAAGCTTGTAGATCTGCTATTTTTGAAAAATCGTGAAAATGTGTGCAAATCTTTGAATATATATGTTTTTAAAGTGAACATTTTAACTCAAATCTTTGCTTCTGGTGGGTTCCTGGAACAAAATATTTTGATGGGGGTCCTCGGCCAAATACATATAATTTTGGGGGTCCTTGACATGAAAAAGATTGAGCACCACTGATATAGAAACATACGATTTTCAGAAAACTGTTGAGATTTAGGAGACATGTAGAATCGGCTTCAGGTCTCAATGGATTAAACGCAATAACTTTAGTTACGGTTAGGCATACATGGTTAACCATAACCATACTATCAGTGCCTAACATGAACAAAAAAAGTATAATAAACAAATCAAACGGATTGCAGCTTTAGGCAGTCTGCTCTGTTAAGTGAATGTGTGTGTAGTTGGTGCTCAGGGAGATCTGCTGACAGTCAGCTGACTTCATGTTCCTGCCTGAACCTGCGCTAGAACTCTGTTTGGTGAAGAAAACGAGGCACCTTGCCAAGCAACGTGGGACCTTCTGTTTAACTTTGTTCTGTTAATTGTGCTTGTAGGAGCATACCTTATGGTGATTGAAGTACATTCACCACTTTTATTCTGTTACACTTACTTTTTTTTACCCCCTATCCCTGCTGTTTGAAGCTCTTTTCAAACAGTCTCTTCATTACAAACAGTACATTGTACAAACAGTCTCTGTATATAGAAGGTGACAGGAGTCTGACTCAGCCTGATATAACTAGGAGAGTGACAACGCTAGTTCTACTATCTATCTCAATGAGGAAGTTCCAATGTTTGGAACTACAGGAGGCAACGTCCCGCTTTGTGTGTCTCTATATCGCTGGTCTGACCGTGCTGCAACCTCAATAGGCCTACATGTACATTTTAGCACCAAAATCTTAAAAAGCAGCCAAATGCCCGAATCTCCTTATCCCCTCATACGTAATAACAACAACTTTCACCTAATTCCACTACTACAGGCAGGGCAAGCGTTCATGTGACCCCTAGATTAGAAGATCTAGGGGTCTTCTGTCTTCTGTCTTTCATCACTCACCATCTCACCCTGGTTCACGCTTCTCCTAATTGCCGTCCTACTCCCCCTCCATCTCTCTTACTCTCTCCTCTCCCTATCTCCCCCTCTCTCCTACAGCTCTGACAGAGCAGAAAACGCTCTGTCGCCGCAGATTTGTATCAGCGTCGGGAGCAATGATGTCGTTTAGAGCAGTGCTTCCCAACCTCTGGGTCGGAACCCCCAGGGGGGTCCACTCCCCACATGATTTTGGGGGGGTCCCCAGATGATAGTGAAGTGACAATTTGAGCGCTTTTAAGAGCCTTTTAGTACCTAAAAAAGCAACAACAAAAGTAATCAATAAACTAGTATAAAACATTGGCCAGATTGTCAAATAATATAAGAAAGAGACAAACATTTTGAAAATAGCCGATCTACAAGCTCACAACGCCTCGCAACGCGAGGCGTTGTGAGCTTTAGCCAAAAATAGCCGAGCTTTAGCCAAAAATAGCCGATCTACAAGCCCACAACGCCTCGCAGCGCGAGGCGTTGTGGGCTTGTAGATCTGCTATTTTTGGCTCATTTACTTGAGCACCTGCCCCTCAAAATGTCTGTGCACGCCACTGCCCTGATCTACAAAAAAAAAGTGGGCCCTGATCCAGAAAAGGTTGGGAACCACTGAGTGGGGGGGCGGCGTGGCCATGTACTCTCTCCACCTCTCTGCTCTCTCTGTCCCCATCTCTCTCTCTCTCTCTCTCTCTCTCTCTCTCTCTCTCGCCGTGCTGTCGACATGAATAAGTCATGGGAGCGAGCCTTTAATGAGTGCAGAGCATGTGAACCGAACGCTAAACCCGAAACTGCATTTGTCATCTTTATCAGTGGCCGGGTACAATGCGGGGAATGTGGCTGTGTTTGCCATGTGGCTGATTTTTATCGCTAGCGTCTCGTTCGAGCTACTGAAGAACAGTCACGTTATTTATTATTTATAGACTGTTGCCACGCCGCTAGACGCAGGCAGCCCATTCTCTCTCTCTGTGTGTGTGTGTGTGTGTGTGTGTGTGTGTGTGTGTGTGTGTGTGTGTGTGTGTGTGTGTGTGTGTGTGTGTGTGTGTGTGTGTGTGTGTGTGTGTGTGTGTGTGTGTGTGTCTACTTTATATTCTCTGTTGTCTAAAGTTTAGACAATAAAACATTGCCTTGTTTTTTACTATTGACGGTTACTAGCCCATTCTTTTAACTTCAAAACACATAAAAGCTCAGTAACTGATGCAACTCTTTAGCATCCTTTCCCTTTTCTGTTTTGACTTTATTTTGTTTGCATCCATGTTTGGCATTTAACCACTTAAAACCGGCCATGTAGTAATAGGTGAATATTCAGCAGGAATACTAGATCTACAGGCTCACAATGCGTTGCGATGTGACAGTCATTGAAGTATAAATGCTTTTAGTATAAAAGTGGTTAACCATCTAAATCCTATAGTGTTAATTGACCCGAGTCCCCCAGGGGTCTATACTAGGCCCCCCTCCTTTTTTCCCTCTACACCAAATATCTTTGGAATATAGCAAAACTACAATGTAGGGGGCAGCCATAGCTGAGTGGTTGCCCTAGGCCCTGGTTGCCCCAGGTTCGATTCCAGGCCAGGCCAGCATATGTGTCGATGAAATGAAATTTGTCCCTGAGCAAGACTCTTAACCCCTAATTGCTCACAGGTTCTCATTGGAAACAAGACCGCAAGGACTTTCATGAACGACCTGTTAAAAGGAATTATCTTTATGCTTACAAGCTCACAGTGAGCTTGTGGGAAATCTGTACAAATGATCTGAAGTTATATGTGATCAAGATAGATAGATATTATTTTTCAAATTCCATTCCGTTTGGATTGCGATCGGCATCCATGGTTTGCACGAGGTTTCCCCTTTTGACAAGAAATGACACAAATAATCCCTTCTGCCCATAGGGGGGCGCCACAGACGCGAGCAGTTGCACCGTCTGTCGTGTCTATTTCCCCCGCAGCTTCCTCGTGTCCTGCGGCTGCACCCCAACCCGGCCTGGCGGGGATGTTTTTGCACTCAGAGTAGCACACTTTTCAATTTCAATTTACCGTCTGCAAACTGGCATAGATTACCTTTTGGACTTGGATAATAATATTAATCCAAAAAAAAAGCAAAGTACTATCCTGTTGAGTTGGTGTAATGCAGTGGTTTCTATTAGCGTGGGTCTATTTTAAGCCTGCAGTCATGAGTCTGTAGCCTTATGCATTTTAACCCATTAAGACCTGGAACTGTGTCATTTTTAGATTTGAGCTAAAAAGCATTATTTTACACTTTGGGCTATTCAAAAATAGCAGATATACAAGCTCATAGCGCGCACCGAGTGCCGCGCTACGAGCTTGTAGATCTGCTATTTTCGAAAATTTGTGAAAATGTGTGCAAATCTTTGAATATATATATTTTTAAAGCGAACATTTTTAACTCAAATCTTTGCCTCTGGGGGTCCCTAGAACAAAATATTTTGATGGGGGTCCGCGGCCAAATACATATCATTTTGGGGGTCCTTGACATGAAAAAGATTGAGCACCACTGATACAGAAACATACGTTTTTTTCAGAAAACTGTTGAGATTTAGGAGACATGTAGAATCGGCTTCAGGTCTCAATGGGTTAATTCCCCTTTGCAACCTTGACACATTCACACACATCTAAATTATACACACATTTTCACACAGTCCCTCCCTTCTCTCTCTCTCTCTCTCTCTCTCTCTCTCTCTCTCTCTCTCTCTCTCTCTCTCTCTCTCTCTCTCTCCCTGCCGCACAACTCACAGGTGAAGTGAGTTATGTAGTGTCCTATGTCTTCCATCTGCATGATAGATGGTGATTGGGGTGCCAGTGTGACACAAACGTATTATATGACGATCCATGTTTCTCTGCCTTAGTAAGGTCATAGCACACAGTCTATAGAATGAGCAGAGCACATCCATTCAGCTTGTAGATCGGCTATTTTGGCGAACACCCGCACACAACCAAGCATTAACCCATTAAGACCTGGAACCATGACATTTTTAGATTTGAGTTAAAAAGCATTATTTTACACTTTCGGCTATTCAAAAATAGCAGATATACAAGCTCATAGCGCGGCACCGAGTCCCGCGCTACGAGCTTGTAGATCTGCTATTTTTGAAAATTTGTGAAAATGTGTGCAAATCTTTGAATATATATATTTTTAAAGCGAAAATTTTTAACTCAAATCTTTGCTTCTGGGGGGTCCCTGGAACAAAATTTTTGATGGGGGTCCGTGGCCAAATACATATACTTTTGGGGGTCCTTGACATGAAAAAGATTGAGCACCACTGATATAGAAACATAGGTTTTTCAGAAAACTGTTGAGATTTAGGAGACATGTAGAATCGGCTTCAGGTCTCAATGGGTTAAATGACTTGTCTTAGTTCTACTGGATCTCTTCTTCAGTAGTCCCTCCCTAACATTTTAGTCACGTTTTTATTTGCTGTCGAAATTGTCAACATATTTTGTCTAATCATCATTGCTTAGTTTTTGTTTTGTTTTTGTTACAAGAAAAGGTAGTCGACGAACATTTCTCGTCATAGTTTTAGTTGGTGTGCCTCAATGTCGATATGGTGGCAATTATATATAGAGATTAAGTGATTAAAACCAGGGGGAAAACACAACACTTGTCATTACAATATCCATGTCTCATTTCATGATATCAATATAATATCAATATATTGCCCAGGCCCACTATAGAGTGAGCACATCCATTTGTTGATGAGATTCTATTAGGGCGCTAGTCGTTAATTAATGTGCAGTCTAACCAGAAGGGGTTTGTGCTTAAGAATAATTATATTATATCTCTATCACACACACACACACACACACACACACACACACACACAGACACACACACACACACACACACACACACACACACACACACACACACACACACACACACACACACACACACACACACACACACACACACACACACACACACACACACACACACACACACACAAGGATGTATAACAGGCCCACACACGATAATTATACTGTTTTGCATTTGGTTTCCTTTTGTTTGAAACATGCATACACATATGCGCACGCACGCACGCGTGCACACACACACACACACACACACACACACACACACACACACACACACACACACACACACACACACACTACACACTACACATACAGATAATTAAACCATTTCCCATTCCTCATCCTTTGCCAGGGCTTTGATCCTGGGGGTCGCAGTGAGTGCAGGTATTTTTCAGCGGGAGTCTCGGGGCGCTAGCAGCTCTTAATGAGTATTCTTGGGTTGTTATGGCCGCGGGCCTGCAGACGAAACTTCCTCCAGAACGAAGCTCAAAATGAAAAGATGAGTCAGTGAAGTGCTGCTTATGAGGCTGAAATATCTCCTCAGACTGTTTCACTTTGCTGGCCCTCGTTGGCACTCATCTGCTGCATGACACCCCAAGTTCATGCTGGTTTTACATGACAAAGACCTCCCCCCACGTTTGATTATAGTCATTTAACCATTTGACCACTTGAACCCCAATTCTGCCCCCAGAACCCCCTATTCTGGGGGCAACATTCGGCAGAGATAGCAGATTTACGAGCTCTCAATGCGTCGCGTTGCGACACGTTGTGAGCTTGTAGATCGGCTATCTCTGGCGAAAAGATTTGGTGTAGAAGGAAACAAGAGCAGACCAATTACAGTTGCAAGGTTCGTTTCACTAAGTATAGAGGGTTTAAGTGATTAACCACTTAAGCCCTGTTTTATGCGTTGGCTGTTGAAAAGTAGCCGATCTGCAAGATCTTGATAAATGTTGAAAAATATTTGTGACCAACTTTTAACAATTTTGATCAAAATGGAGATGCCAGGGTTAAATATAAAAACACAGCCGATCTACAATTTTTCAATTCAAATGTTTTATAATTCACATTTTGACAATGATTTATATAGCAGGGAGGCGCCGAGTGCCTAGTGGCCTAGTGCAGGGGTATTCAACTAGATTAGGCAGGGGGCCACAGTTGTAAGTCGAGGGCCAAAAGACCGTGTTTGTGGTCGTATGGCCGTTTGTTGTGTGCTATAGGACACAATAATGGTCATATTACTGTATGTCCATTATGGTAACTTATTAGGGCCTGCTTCATACTGCATTCATGCCTTTTGACGTTTGATAGGACTGGCACATTTCTGTGCCAGTTCTTAATAATGCACAGGCTTGGATTTTGATATCAAGAAAAGAGGAAGTAGATATTTCAGTGTGTTCTATGCACAGCACGGGTCCCTGGCATGGAAGCATCTTTGTGAGAAGAGCGATGGAGGCAGGCTGGCCAGGTGAAGTGTTTACATGTTCGTATGGAGGAGAGGTTTTTAGCACCCGGGCCGGCTGATAAGAGCACAAGCTCTTATGAAGTGTTTCAAGAACCATCAGTTGAGAGCTGACCCATACAAATGGGTCAGCCCATTACGCTATTATAAAATATCTTTCAAGTAATCTGTACCTTTACTCAAGTATGGCTTTCAAATACTTTATACACCACCACTGTTTATTTCAAAAAAGTTTACGTGTAAGGCAGAATTGGGCAGAAATCATGAAGCAGCTTTGTAACATGGCTGCTTGACAACTACCCTTGCACCAAAAAATATATAAAATAATAGCATAATAAATGAACCCTTTAACCAACCAGTGCATTTGTTAACGGTTTGTGGTTAAACATTTACGGTAACTATGAACATTTTGTTGATTTTTGTTTTCAGTCTTGTGAATGTTAATTTAGGACCTTGAGTGAGTCTCAAACGTTCCTCCATTCTAAACAATAGCCTACATTTTATTTGTATTGGTTAATGGTTGCTTAACCATTAACGAGCTTCAGTTAACGGTTATGAAAAACATTAAAAATCGTCATTATGTACAACCAACAATCCAATATTAATTTGTTACATTCATTTTCACATTGGAACCTGGAATATGTTCCAGGGGCCACAAGAAATCTCAGCTGGGGCCGGATTTGACCCACCAGTTGTTTTTATCTTGCTTCTGTAAAGCGACTTTGAGTATCTAGAAAAGCGCTCTATAAATCTTACGTATTATTAGTTGAATATCACTGGCCTAGTTGTTAGGGCAGCCTGACAGTGAGTCCCGGGTTCCTGTCAAATCTCCACTGTACTGTATCATTAAAGTAAAATATCTTTAAAACATATATAATTATTATTATATAGCAGATCTACAAGCTTGTAGATCTGCTTTTAGTTTATTTATAAATGTGAAATAACAGGATTTATTTTTACAATTTGTGTAAAAATCAGACATTTTTTTTAAATGTTTGCAATCTAACGACATGCCCAAAATAGTGGTTGATGTTCGCTCTTGCTTGGCTGCGGAGAGCAAGCCGACACTCTACTAGTGTTCTATTCACCTTGACAAGTGGTTGACATGCTGAACTTGTCTCTTGATGATAAAAAGTGGAGAGAGGACATTCAACAGCCAAAGATACTGAATGAGTCAGTTTGTCAGTCAGTCAGGCTGACAAACTGACTCATTCAGTATCTTTGACTTTGTCTTTCAGAGATTGTTAACGTCTCTGCTTTGCTCCACTGGTTCCTTGGTTCATTCATTTAGTTAACTGCCTCTCCTCTCCTCTCCTCTCCTCTCCTCTCCTCTCCTCTCCTCTCCTCTCTTGTGAGTGGCATCCTCCACACGTCGTCGTACCCCCCCCCCCCCCCCCCACACCTCCTTTCTCTGTTATTATCATGAACAGTTTTCTTTTTTTCTTTAATTCTTGTTAGATCATTGTTTGTTGCACTATTGTTATTCCAGTTGTTTGAGTGTTTAATGTTTAATGTTTACCACAGTGGAAACAAGCCTCTGGCTTTGTAGTGCCATTTTTGGTACTCGTTGTACTGCTGTACTTCTAAAAATAAGTCAATAAAATACAGTGCTGGACTACGTCTATACTCAAGTAAATACTCAAGTATTCAAAAGTACAAATTACGAAGTACATTTTCAGAAATTTTGTGAAAATAGTCAAAAGTACAATATTTCTCTTTAACCCATTAAGACCTGGAACGCATCTGTGTCACTCTAGATTTCTTTGGCTATTAAAAAATAGCAGATATACAAGCTCATAGCGCGGCACCGAGTGCCGCGCTATGAGCTTGTAGATCTGCTATTTTTGAAAAAATATTGAAAACATTTTTTTTCGATTTTTACTCAAGTAAATGTTCTTAGTTACTGTCCTACCACGGATAAAACATTCAGTCAATGAAAAACTCTCCTCTCTCTCTCTCTATCCCCCCCCCCTCCTGGCCTGCCAGCATCACGTCCTACCAGACCTTGCCCAGGAACATGCCCAGCCACCGGCCCAGCATCGTGCCTCGGTACCCCGAGGGCTACCGCACGCTGCCCAGGAACAGCATGATGCGGCCGGACAGCGTCTGCAGCGTGGCCGGCTCCGTGTACGACCGGGCCCTCCGTCCCGCCTCCACCATCACCACGGGCGGCGGCATCAACTCGTCCACGCTCAGCGCGCAGGAGAAGAGGAGGTCGATGAGAGACGACACCATGTGGCAGCTGTACGAGTGGCAGCAGAGGCAGGCCTTCTCCAGGCACAGTCTGGCTCCCCCTTCAGGTACAACGCCTTCGGTGCACGAACACTAAGCTGTCCCTACCTGGCAGTGGTGGAAAAAGTACTCAAATTCTTTACTTAAGTAAAAGTACCAATACTGCATTATAGAAATACTCTGTTACAAGTAAAAGTCCAGAATTCAAAATTGAATTGTGTAAAAGTACAAAGGTATTGGCATAGAAATGTACTTAAGTACCAAAAGTAAAAGTACTAAACTATTTGAAAATAGCAGATCTACAAGCTCACAACGCGTCGCGATGCGACGCGTTGTGAGCTTGTAGATAGGCTATTTTCAAATAGCCTAGGTATGAAATAGTGCTAAAGTGGTTAATGTGTGTTTCATTATATCATACTTTATATCTGCAAAGTAACTAGTAACTAAAGTTTGCAAATAATTGTAGTGGAGTAAAAGTACAATATTTGCCTCTGAGATGTAGTGGAGTAGAAGTAAACGTATTTTGGAAATTGGAAATACTCAAGTAAAGTACAAATACCTCAAAATTGTACTTAAGTACAGTACTTAAGTAAATGTACTTAGTTACTTTCCACCACTGCTACCTGGGAAGATGTTATGTTCGTGTTTCATTATGCAGGACGTTATGACATTAAGATGTTCCATAGCTTAGAGCAGTGGTCCTCAACGCGGGGTGAAGGGACTCCCATGGGTTCTTCATAGAAATACAAATGGAACTAAAAAGACCCTTATGGGTCCAAAGTAACGTGTAATTATCAAATGGGGGTCTGTGGATTAATGAATTTCAAACTGAGGGTCCTTCAAATTAAAAAAAAGGTTGAGAATCACTGGTGGAATCAGAATTGTGGGGTCCGGGGACCCCCAGGGATCCTTAAAAAGGGTTCCAGGGGGTCCCCACCAAAATGTGTTAATATAGCATCACAATCAATTTAACCACTTTAAGCGCTCGGGCGGCGCAGTGGTAAAGTCCCTGCCCACCACCATGGTGCATCTGGCTTTGTCGGGCGTCTGTGGGAACACAATTGGCTCGTGTTCGGGGGAGGGAAGCCGGGCGGGGAGGGTGACATTGGTCATTGCACGTACTCCTACGGGATGGGGCGGCACCTATCAGCGGGGAGTAGTCCTCTCGGTGGGGGCTCCTCACTGGCAGGTGAGTCAGTAGGATACAACAGCAGTGAACACACAGAAATGTGTGCGGGGAGGAATAAAAAAGCGATAAAAAAGGGGGTACAAATTATCGTCTACTCAAAATTTAGGAAAACATTTATGAATAATTTTAACCACGTTTTCTACTTTGGCTATTCACTAATGAAAAATCTGGAAGAAATTGGAACATTTTGGAATAAATGTGTAACACAAATCTTCTGTAATGGGTGTCACTGGAGCAAATTATTTTCAGATGGGGGTCAGATGGGGGAAAATGTTTGAGAACCAGTGACTTAGAGGCCAAACCTGTAAGTGTCCACGTCATGTTGTTATCCCCAGGCGCGGGCCACTACGGCACTCTGCCCAGCACCAAGACCATGGGCAACATATCGGAGCACGCCGTGGCCCACTCCATCCCCACCTCGCCCTCCCACGGCTCGCTGGCGCTCTACAGCACCTTCTCGCCGCCACGCCAGCAGCCGCCCCACAACCCCGGCACCCACTCCGAGCTCTCCTCGCCCGTCTTCAGGGGCGACGCCACGCTAGACCGCCGACACAGGACGCACATCGCAAAGGTAACCGGAGCAGGGCTGCAACTACAGTATCAAGTATTGCTTTTTTTTATTAATCAAATAACCAATTAAGCTCTTACAATTAAGCATTGTTTTATACACACAATGGTGTCATGCAGAAATAGTGGCAATTGTCGTTGTACAAGCTCAAACCGTTCCGCTATGCGACGTGTTGTGAATTTGTGGATCGGCTATTTTTGTAGGTTTTTGAGACTTTTTATGCCAGAAACGGAGATCAATTATTAATCGATTATTTTATTAACTTATCGATTATCAAAAATGATTTTTTTAAACCCCTAAACTGGAGTCAGTGTGCGCAGTCATGCTCTGCCCGCTGGAATCTCTGTTTCCATGTCTAAACATGCAGATTTTTTTCTTTTGGGACTAAAATCCTTGTGTATCCTTTCATCCAAACTGATCCAATTCCACTCTCCCTCAAAGGACCTGTAATTTGTTTGGCTTGTGATCATCCTCAAACTTTCTCTCTCTCGCTCTCTCTCTCTCTGGATCAGAGGAAGAAATGAGTCGGAACATTTTCGTACACAAATTCACACCGATAAAACTTGGCACCCTGAAGTAAAGGGCTCACATCTCGCATAGGGACATGCTCCTGGATCTGTTTATCTACTTATATGTCCACAAGGCACATGAAAGAGAGAGAGAGAGAGAGAGAGGGGGGGGGGGGGGAGAGAGAGAGAGTGAGAGATTAAAAGTGGTTTAAAAGTTTGCTTGAAACTGAACGGAATAGACCACCGAAGTCCTAGACTGAAAGAACGAGCCCAATCGATGGTCTTGAAGGGCGGAGCCAAACCCTGGGTTTGGAGCACTCTGATTGGTTAGGAGATAACAAGGTCCTAAGACCAGCGTTCCTGCAAGGTTCTCCCAGGCTTTTTTTCTTTTGAAACAAAAAAAAGGCATGGGTTTCCGAGGCTACCGAAGTCCTGACGTCACTCGTTCATCCCCAGGTTCGTAAAGTAATTTCGCTATGGAGAATAACATTGGGTCATCATAGAATCGTCTCATATAAGAATTGCGGTCCAAAAATAAACAAACTGTCTCGGCGATATTGTCAGGGAGGAGGTTCTGTATCGTTTATGATAGTCAGTCACTCATATTTGATACAGTCTGTTTCTGGCGAAAATGTAACTAATTCGGCGGAAGTAACATTATCGTTTTCTCACCGTCAGTTGATGCTTCATATCCATAAGAGTCAAACCGCCGGGGTCACTTGTTTATTTTTGGAACACAGTTCTTATTTGACGCGATATTAAAGACGTCTATGGGGATTCAGAACGGGGTCGGAAAACCGCGAACCAGGTAGCAGACTTCGGTGGTCTATTGGTCAAATTAGATTGGACTGAATTGAGTTCAGTTTAAATAAATCAAATCCAATCAGCGTGTGAACTGAAGGCGTGTTGTGTTCCATCTCTGTCCTGCAGTATGGATACCCACCTGACCGCAGGTCCATGCCAACGGGCATCCCACCACAGACAATCACCCCACAGTCACTGCAGGGCAAGACAGTAAGTGACTCGAAAAAAACTCCACTCTGTTAAATGTAAACTCTTCCGTTCGTCAGTTCTCACGCTCAGTCAATTCTAATTATTTGCCGAATAGAATTTGAAGATCATACAAACAAAGGGAATATTAACCCATTGAGACCTGGAACTGTGTCATTTTTAGATTTGAGCTAAAAAGCATTATTTTACACTTTGGGCTATTCAAAAATAGCAGATATACAAGCTCGTAGCGCGGCACCGAGTGCCGCGCTACGAGCTTGTAGATCTGCAATTTTTGAAAAATCGTGAAAATGTGTGCAAATCTTCTGAATATATATATTTTTAAAGCAAACATTTTTAACTCAAATCTTTGCTTCTGGGGGGTCCCTGGAACAACATATTTTGATGGGGGTCCGCGGCCAAAAACATATAATTTTGGGGGTCCTTGACATGAAAAAGATTGATCACCACTGATATAGAAACATACGTTTTTCAGAATACTGTTGAGATTTAGGACACATGTAGAATCGACTTCAGGTCTCAATGGGTTAATGAAACGACGGGACTCGGTTCCATTGTTCACAGACAAATAAAACACAAACGCAGACCCCCACACATCTCTTTCCAAATGATTATGTCAGATAATTGCTCTCTCCATTTTCTTATCAGCGGTTCCATTTGCTGTCGCCGTCGTTTCTCTCAGCAGACCGTTAGTCGTCAACAGCTAGCTCCCTTGTCCTCGTTCCAGAACACCATAACGCAAATGAAATTGGCTTTGCTTTTTCTGCGTCCTACATACTGAGACCAACAATAGTTTGTTGACGTGAGAAGGGTTTGGGATCCTTTAGGATTTTTAACGATTCCGATTCCTTGACGATTCCCCTCTTAACTCATTCACTGCCAGAATTATTTCTGGCCCGTTTGAACACCGCCAAGATTTTTCATTGAAAAAAAAAAGTACTCAGGAGCCGAGATAAAGAATTTTTAAGTTTTAAGTTAACAAGGAAGTGGATGGGAGTCTATATCTTCGAAAAATCATATCTCCTTGGTCTTTGGGTCAAAAAAAAAAAAAAAAAATCTAAAAAAAAAAAAAAAAAAAAAAAAAAATATTTTTAATTTTTTTAATTTTTTAAAAAGTCGTTTTAGTCGTTCTTGGCAGGCATGGCTTATGGACAGAAGTCGTTTTAGTCGTTCTAGGCAGTATATGAGTTAACACATTGGGTGCCAGAATTTTATAATAACAGAATACGTTCGGTGCCGGTAATCTCACCGTTAAGCTCCATTGTGCTGTTTAAAGCTGTAGACTCCATGACGAGCGATCCATGAAAAAAAAAGCATGCCTCCATTTTGGCCGATGGTTCCTGGCTAACGGCTGGAACGATAACATCTTTCACGCGGGTCACAATGGCGGAGCAATCGCGGATACAAAATGAGTTGTTTTCCCCAGCGTAAAAAGTTTCGGAGTTATAGGCGTTTTAGAGAAGGAAATAGAACGGAAGCGGATGGGGAGCCATGTTTTTGACACTGTGATCCATCTGGCCCTTCCTTCTCAGAATCGCCTAGGGTGATCCCAGAGCTGCTCTAGCCCCTCCCGCATGGAAATAAACTAAAAAAACAAAAAGATTTAAAAAAACGTATATATATGTTTTTTTGTAAATTTGGCACTCCACGGGTGTATTAATAAAAAAACGTATTAATACGGTACCGTATTAATAACTTAAAAATTCTGTATCTCGGCTCCTGAGTACTTTTGTTTTTTCAATGAAAAATCTCTGGCAGACAACTGCAAAAAATCTGAAATAATTCTGGCAGATTAAGTGTTAAAAACCGTATTAATACGGTTTTGGCACTCAATGTGGTAACGGTCTGATTCCTATGTATTAACTCATTTTCTGCCAATCACGCTTAAATGCGATCTATTAAATAGCGCACTTGGCCGCCAAGATCGCATAAATGCGTTCTATTTAAAAAAAAAAAAAAACGCCAAGGAGATATGATTTTTCGAAGATCTAGACTCCTATCCACTTCCTTGTTAACTTAAAACTTAAAAATTCTGTATCTCGGCTCCTGAGTACTTTTGTTTTTTTCAATGAAAAATCTCTGGCAGACAACTGCAAAAAATCTGAAATAATTCTGGCAGATTAAGTGTTAAAAAAATATAGCAATATACATTTTGATAAACACAAATTCAATCATATACATACAATATTGCATACATATTATTGTAGTGGTTCTCAAAGTGAGGTCAAGGGACCCTCTGGGCTTCCAAATGGATCCTTAGAGGTGTGTAACTCTGAAAGTGTACAAATGGAACCACATGGATCCGTACGTGGTCCATTTGGTTCCATTCGTACACTCTCAGAGTCATGGCGATGCTTGAAATATTCATTTTTTTGGGAACCACTAGTATTGCTATTGTTTAGCACAGTGATTACTCAACCAGTGGTCCGGGGACCACCAGGGGTCCTTGAGGGGTTTCCAGGTGGTCCCCGGTTAAATGATGGACAGTTGGTAACCAAATGGACCCTTATATATATTTTTAACTCTTGAGAGCGTAAAATGAAACCAAATGGACCCTTACGGGTCCATTTGGTTTCATTTTACGCTCTCAAGAGTTACATTATTGTTAAACATCTGCATTACTTAATTTACAAGAAGTCTACACAATTAGAGAATGTAGAAGAATTGTTATTTTAATCAATGTTAACAATGAACAATGTGACCGTTATCTCTCCAATGGTGGTACCAACATCAACACAGCATGGAGTTGTGGACAAAATCGTATCCAACGATAACAAAACATTCTAAAGTCTTGGGTCTGAGAGGCTATAGATCTCGTCAAAACGGTGGTCCGTGCCTCAAATGCCGAATAAATAATGGTCCTTAATATGAAAAGGGTTGAAAACCCCTGCTATATCAGACTTAAAAGTCCACATAACCAGCTCTGACAAGTGTGACAACAACAAACACCGGTTTCCGGAAACGGTTCCAAATGTGTAATGGAACCGAGTCCAGTTCCTCAAATGTTAACACATCCACCGCCAAGGGCTAATCTCATAATGTACTCACCACTGCCAAGCTTTTATTGTTGTTTTTTGTTTTTTTCAAGTCGCCATAGCCCTCGTTAAAATCCTTTAGAATCCGCGATGGAATGTTTGTAAACAAGCTCCACATGTTGCCTCGTCTTTTAGTCCAGACCGCGAGTCAAAGGGAGCCGCGATGTATGAGTTCTGACCGTTTATGTTAACATGGGAAATGCGAGGAGAAAAAACTACAAGAGTCAAAATGGAGTTTTAGTGTGCGCCTTAGAATGGAGGCGGACGGGAAACAATTACTTCCGGGTAAATTCCGGGTCACTTCCGGTGGTGTTACACTGAAAATGGTCCCCGAAAAAAAAAATCGATTTTCTTCTTTTTTTTGAAAAAAAGGAAAAAACACCCGCACCGTAGGACTACGGTTTCGGCACTTAACAGTTGGATTCAACGGACCGTAGGACTACGTTCTTGGTGGTTAATGTGTTAAGATCCGGGTTCCTACCTGTTTCCTCTGGTTTCCGGATCCCAACCCTCTAACGGTGGCGACTGTGTGTGTGTGTGTGGCGGCTCTTTCTTGTCCTCTGTGTGTCGCTGTGAGCAGCCCGAGGAGCTGACCCTTCTGCTGATTAAGCTCCGGCGGCAGCAGGCCGAGCTCAACAGCCTTCGGGAGCACACTGTAGCCCAGCTAATGACCCTGGGAATGGAGGGGCCCAACCCCAAGGTAGCATTACCCACACATAGCACACCCCACAGCGGGGCGGGGGGTGTGCTTCTATGTGTCAGCGTGTATGTGTCTTTGGTTTTGTGTGCACCAGTGTTGATTTTATTTTATTTTTGTAAATATCTTTGGGGGGGCTTTATAGCTTTAATGCCTTTATTGACAGACAGGACAGTAGGCTGACAGGAAATGGGGAGAGAGAGATGGGGAGTGACATGCAGCAAAGGCCGCTGGGATCGGGACCCGAACCCCAGTGGCGTGCACAGACACTTTGAGGGGCAGGTGCTCAAGTAAATTATAATTTTTTGTTTACTTGGTCTGCTCTTTTTTTCCCTCTACACCTATACCTCTTTGCCAAAAATAGCCGATCTACAAGCCCACAACGCCTCGCAGCGCGAGGCGTTGTGGGCTTGTAGATCTGCTATTTTTGGCTAAAGTTCTCCTCAGAAAAGGGATGCTAGGTTTCGAGTGGTTATGGTAAAAAGAAAAATCATATCACGTAAAGATTTGGCGGACCCCCTGTAGTAACTCTGAGGACCCCCTAGGGGTCCCGGACCCCCTGTTGAAGACCCCTGCTGTAAACTGAAGAAAAAAAAACATATTTTTTATTTTTTTCAAAAGGGCACTTCTGGTCAAGAGGGCAAAGGGCAGGTGCTCTAGCACCACTTAGAGTCTATCTGTGCACGTCCCTGCCGCGACACGCTGTCAGGCTACTCTGAGCCGAGGTGCTTGGACCGCTACGCCGGCGGTCCGGGCCACCAGTGTTGATTTCGGACAGCACATTTTGATTTAGTTTTAGTCATAGTCTTCCGAATAAAATTCCATTTAGTTTTAGTCATATTTTAGTCATCTGAAATGTTTTAGTTTAGTCGACCAAATATCATAAGATTTTAGTCGACTAAATCTACAGTTGAGTTAGTCGACTGAAATGTATTTTGGCCGGCCGTGATGGCGTTGAAATGCCTGATTTATACTCAGCTGTGTTCCGAGAATAGCAGATCTACAAGCTCACAACCAAGCATAAAATGACTAGTTCTGCTGGATCTCTTCTCCATTAGTCTCTCCCTAACAGTTTTTATTTGTTGACGAAATTGTCAAAATATTTAGTCTCAGTTTTAGTCATCATAGCTTAGTTTTAATTTAGTTTTTGTCAGTGAAAAAGGGTAGTCGACGATCATTTTTCGTCATAGTTTTAGTCGACGAAATTAACACTGGTGTGCACACCTGCGTGTGTGTGTGTGTGTGTGTGCGTGCACAGCCACAAGCTTGTCTGGCATTAGCCGCAGCAGGTTGATAAATGGAACGGATGATGGGTGGGCGTGCATGAGGCTGCTCGTTGGAGGTGTATGATGTATACGTGGGCACAGTGGTGATTAATAGCTTCGCAGTGGGTGTGTGTGTGGGTGGGAGTGTGGGCGCGTATGTGTGTGTGTGAGTGCGTACGTGCATGTGTGTGTGTACATGTATTACTATACCTGTGAGGGCCAAATGTCCCCACTTATATAGTAGAATATGAGAAATAGATATTCAGAGGATAATCTTTTGATGAAGTATCATGTTAGTGTTAGACATTTTAGAGGTTAGGTTTAGTTAAGGTTGGAGTTATGCCTGCATTTATACTTGGTTGCGTGCCAACAATAGCAGATCTACAAGCTCACAACGCGTTGTGAGCTTGTAGATCCACTATTTTTGGCTTTTAGGGCTAGGCCTAAAAATTGCAACAAATACAAAAAATGGCATTCATAAAATCAAGCATCCTAAAATGTTGATGTCCTCAAAAGTATAGTAATACAAACGTGTGTGTGTGTGTGTGTGTGTGTGTGTGTGTGTGTGTGTGTGTGTGTGTGTGTGTGTGTGTGTGTGTGTGTGTGTGTGTGTGTGTGTGTGTGCACGTGTGTGTGTGTGTGTGTGTGTGTGTGTGTGTGTGTGTGTGTGTGTGTGTGTGTGTGCACGTGTGTGTGTGTGTGTGTGTGTGTGTGTGTGTGTGTGTGTGTGTGTGTGTGTGTGTGTGTGTGTGTGTGTGTGTGTGTGTGTGTGTGTGTGTTTGTATTACTATACTTGTGTGGACCAAACGTCCCCACAAGTATAGTAGAATTTGAGGAATAGATGTTGTGAGGACCATTGTCCTGGTCCTCGTGAGAAAAAAAATGGTTGTTTTATGGTTGAAATCATTTTTAGAGATACCTTTACAATTAGAAAAAGATTCAGGTTGGGGTTAGGTTCAGGATTAGACCTTTAGAGGTTAGGTTTAGGGAGTCGGGGTTAGATTTTCCCCTATTTTATACTTAGTTGTGCGGCGATGTCAAACACCGGAAAATAGCCGATCTACAAGCTCACAACGTGTCGCAGCGCGACACGTTGTGAGCTTGTAGATCGGCTATTTTTCGGCTTTAGGCTTGCGGTTAAAAATGCCCCACAAAAATCATAAATCAATCATAAAATTGGCTTCCTAAAATGTTGATGTCCTCACAAGTATAGTAATACAAACATGTGTGTGTGTGTGTGTGTGTGTGTGTGTGTGTGTGTGTGTGTGTGTGTGTGTGTGCACGTGTGCATGTGTGTGTGTGTGTGTGTGTGTGTGTGTGTGTGTGTGCGCGCGTGTGCGTGCGTGCACGTGTGCGTGCGCGTGTGTGTGCACGCGCGTGTGTGCGTGCGTGTGTGTGTGTGTGTGTGTGTGTATGTATGCTCGTGCGTGCGTGCATGTACCTTTGCACTACGTCCATCCCCAGCCTGAGGTCTCTGTGGTGAGGCGAGGCCATTCAGGAGAGCATGCATCCCAGTGGATGCACTGTGTTTGCTGCTCATCTCTGCTTCTCCCAGTCAGTCCTCCTGCACCTTTAAATCCATGGTCTGAGCCCCAAGCAGCGGTGGGCTTCGCTTGTTTTTGTGTGATCCAGATCTGTTATAAATAAAGCAATTAATTCTACAATCCCAACGATAAAGACATAAGAGATCAAAGATTACAGATATTGCATGATGCATTGCGGGTTTTGCAAATGATATCTGTGTGGCATTCAGGATTCCAGTAGGATTATTGTACAGCTTTTTGGTGCAGTATTGCATGAGTGTCACATTGCTCGCTTGCTGCCTCCCAATTCATGTAACGTTTTTGGGGTTTACTTTCAAGAGGGATGGAGGTTACAGTATGTGGTTTGCTGTGTGGAACCTTAACCAATGCCATATTATGATTTTGCATGAGGCGTCATGGGCTTATTCCCCTTGAGTTGGTGACTTGGTGTGATTAAATATTTGACATTTGGAGACACAATTAGCAAGTGTTATGCACCTGTGTGCATCGTGTTGCCTCCCTTTTCCCCTTCGTCCTCACACCAGCCTCTCTCTTTCACTTTAACCCTTTTCCTCTCATTTTCTCCTCTCTTAACCACTTAAGCCCTATTTTATACTTTGGAATAAAAACAAAGCGAAAATAGCTGACCTACGACTTCTTGAAGCGACGTGCTGTGAGCTTGTAGGTCGGCTGTTTTCACTATCGTTCGACAGTGGTGGAAGAAGTACTCACATTTTTTACTTAAGTCAAAGTATCAATGCTGCAATCTAGAAGTACTCCGTTACAAGTAAAAGTCAGGGATTCAAAATTTACTTGAGTAAAAGTACAAAAGTATTGGTATCAAAATGTACTTAAAGTACCAAAAGTAAAAGTATTAAAATGTTTGAAAATAGCAGACGAAAATAGCACACGTCGCACCAATAGCCTAGGTATAAAAGTGCTAAAGTGGTTAATGCTGTTTTATAATGTCATCATTTATATCTGCAAAGTAACTAAAGTTTTCAAATAATTGTAGTGGAGTAAAAGTACAATATTTGCCTCTGAGATGTAGTGGAGTAGAAGTAAAAGTATAGACAATTGGGAATACTTCCAGTAAAGAAAAAGTACCGTACCTAAAAATGTTACATAAGTACAGTACTTGAGTAAATGTACTTAGTTACTTTACACCATTGTCGTTCGATATTTTTCGCTTAAATAATGACATATGCCCAAAACAGGGACACCGGGGGTTAAAGTGGTTAGGGCTCTTCCCTCCTCACCTCCCTTTCTACTCTGTTTGTTTCTACGCTGTCTCTCACCGCTCCACATTTCTGACGTGTTCTCTCCTCCCTCTGTGCGCCTCCTCCTGTAGACTGAGGTTCTTTCGCACCACCTCCAGAGGAACCTTGTTTACCTGGACAGCCAGGTGAGATTCTCTCTAAACTCTTTTGCCTGTTTGCATCCTTAACCCATTAAGACCTGGAACTGTGTCATTTTTAGATTTGAGCTAAAAAAGCATTATTTTACACTTTGGGCTATTCAAAAATAGCAGATATACAAGCTCATAGCGCGGCACCGAGTGCCGCGCTATGAGCTTGTAGATCTGCTATTTTTGAAAAATCGTGAAAATGTGTGCAAATCTTTGAATATAAATACTTTTAAAGCGAACATTTTTTACTCAAATCTATGCTTCTGGGGGGTCCCTGGAACAACATATTTTGATGGGGGTCCGCGGCCAAATACATATAATTTTGGGGGTCCTTGACATGAAAAAGATTGAGCACCACTGATATAGAAACAGACGTTTTTCAGAAAACTGTTGAGATTTAGGAGACATGTAGAACCGGCTTCAGGTCTCAATGGGTTAAACTCAGAGATCCTTTTTCTGGATCACGGCCCACTTTGAGATGGCTAAAGTGTTCGTGGCCCACCAGTGGGCCCCCCCGTGGCCCACATGTCGAGAATCGCCGCCCCTAACTGCTTCCAAAGGGCCGCAATCTAAATAAAGCATTGACAACAATATTGTAGCGTTGAGAAGCACTGGAATTTTTTAAGAGTCTGTTTTTACTTCGCAGAAGTAATGATATGCTAAATGTTCTAGCATATACAGTAGATATCCCACTGTATTAGTTGCCGCCTTTTGTTTTTCGTTACTGAGGGCTATGACCAAATGTCATATGACGATTTGTTTATCACATCCATAGCATAGCCCATCACAGTGACAAGCCCAGCACAAAGTGTCAATTTTACTTGCACTGATTGGTCCGCTACTGCTGTATCAGCCATTGGGCTTAGATCAACGGTTATCAGATCTGCCAGGATCCCAAATCCAATGGCAAAGTGTGGCTGTTCCACTGCAAGGGGCTTTTACATGTACTGTACCACTGTGCTAGATCACCCCTCCAAAATTATAGCACACACACACACACACACACACACACACACACACACACACACACACACACACACACACACACACACACACACACACACACACACACACACACACACACACACACACACACACACACACACACACACACACACACACACACACCAGTAAGTCCAGATGGAGAGCTGGTCTCAGCCACTTTATCCAGCTCAATAGGTATGGCCACCGGCCCCTGGCAGATACTTTGTGTTTAGCACTTGCCTGGGGGACTGCCTCGAACCCTGAATACTCTGTCAGCACCATGTGAGTTCTGTTGAATAGCCTCTTTCTTCTCTGGGTGAAATGTGGCATTTCAAGGGGCCATTTACACACCAAACACAGTGCCCCCCCCCCCCCAAAAAGAATCTAAACTAGCGCTGCAATTTAAACACTGAATCCAGAGAGATTAAAAAGTCTCAGACCTCTCTCAGTTCTGCATTTTTGTAAGGTATATTACCATGATTGTGTCTTATCTTTTCTTGTTTATTTCCATTTAACCCATTAAAACCTGGAACTGTGTCAATTTTAGATTTGAGCTAAAAAGCATTATTTCACACTTTGGGCTATTCAAAAATAGCAGATCTACAAGCTCATAGCGCGGCACCGAGTGCCGCGCTACGAGCTTGTAGATCTGCTATTTTTGAAAAATCGTGAAAATGTGTGCAAATCTTTGAATATAAATAATTTTAAAGCGAACATTTTTAACTTAAATCTTTGCTTCTGGGGGGTCCCTGGAACAAAATATTTTGATGGGGGTCCGCGGCCAAATACATATCATTTTGGGGGTCCTTGACATGAAAAAGTTTGAGCACCACTGATATAGAAACATACGTTTTTCAGAAAACTGTTGAGATTCAGGAGACATGTAGAATCGGCTTCAGGTCTCAATGGGTTAAAAAAAACGTCCAGTCATTACGCCTCCACTACTGAGGCTCTCTCCAGTCATTAGGTTGTTCTAGTCTCAACTTCCCTCGTGCTTAGTTAGCCTACGGTCATTGGTTTGACAGAAATGCATTCAGATTTGCACTAGTTTCAGCCTGCAGTGGAGCAGACTCTGGCCTAATTGTGCAATGCCATTATGTAAAGACGGTTCTGCTTGTGTCTGCATTTCTAATGGGCTTTGCAGCTCTATCCTGGCAGCTCTATCTTTATTCGCTTATGTATATTTAAATGAAAGCTACAGTATGAAATAATGAACTACGCAGTGTATGCTACATTTATGCATGCTGTTGTGAGTCATAAAGTCAAATGTCACTTAACCCATTGAGACCTGAAGCCGATTCTACATGTCTCCTAAATCCCAACAGTTTTCTGAAAAACGTATGTTTCTATATCAGTGGTGCTCAATCTTTTTCATGTCAAGGACCCCCAAAATTATATGTATTTGGCCGCGGACCCCCATCAAAATATTGTGTTCCAGGGACCCCCCCAGAAGCAAAGATTTGAGTTAAAAATGTTTGCTTTAAAAACATATCTATTCAAAGATTTGCACACATTTTCACGATTTTTCAAAAATAGCAGATCTACAAGCTCGTAGCGCGGCACTCGGTGCCGCGCTATGAGCTTGTAGATCTGCTATTTTTGAATAGCCCAAAGTGTAAAATAATGCTTTTTAGCTCAAATCCAAAATTGATACAGTTCCAGGTCTTAATGGGTTAAGGCGAGGAGTCACACTAATCTAACACTGCTTACAGTATCCAGTATTGTGTAAGCATAGTTCTAATCATTCTTCTTAGTGTCAGATCCTTGTATAATTATTATACAGCTAACATACTGCTGATACCAGGTGACATTGAAGCTGTATTGTTATTATCATTATTTATTTATTAATACATAATTTAATTTTTGAATAAAATGTTATTATCTGTATGGTAGATTATGTTAATACAATATAACTTATACAATCGGGGTGGTTGTATTTGGTCTCCCTCCTCTTATATTGAGACATTTAGTGTGTCTACTAATGCAAGTTGGACACGGCCTTCGACGCGATCCTGTTTCTGGTTTGACACGCAACATTTCAAAATTCTATTTCTCCCCAGAGCAAGCTGGCAGGCTCTGTCAGCTCAGTGGTAAAAAATGTCAGCACTTGTGCAGGAAGGAGGTTCAAATCCAGGGCAGAACAGGAAAGTCACATACAGTAGGATAGCTCTACGTTTATTAACCCATTAAGACCGGGAACGCATCTGTCATTTTAGATTTTAACCACTTTAACCAATTTAATACAAGCTCATATACAAGCGCATTGCGTGGCACCGAGTGAGCTTGTAGATCTGCTGTTTTGTTTTGAATCGTGAAAATGTGTACAAATCTTTGAATTTGTATTTTTTTATGCGAACATTTGTAACTCAAATCTTTGCTTCTGGGAGTTCCCTGGAACTAAATAATTTGAGATGGGGGGTCCACGGCCAAATACAGTACATATCATTTTGGGGGGTGCTTGACATGAAAAAAGTTTGAGAACCACTGATATTATATAGCAACGACAATGTGTTTCAGAAAACTGTTAGGATTTAGAAGATATTTGTACAGTAGATGCGTCCCCGGATTGAACGGGTTAATGATATTTGAGCACAGCTGAGCTGGATCCAGTGGAGGT
The DNA here is from genome assembly GCF_963454915.1 of Gymnoscopelus microlampas. Lineage (NCBI taxonomy): Eukaryota > Metazoa > Chordata > Actinopteri > Myctophiformes > Myctophidae > Gymnoscopelus > Gymnoscopelus microlampas. Next base: position 4,222,822 of record NC_139960.1, read on the forward strand.
TTCTGTCCCGCTGTTGGAGAAAACCTGCTGCTCTGATTATGCGTAACGGCAGAACTTCATGTGCAGAGGGAGGGGCAGAAAGTCTCATGGAAGATAAATCAGTTTTGACGGTGTGCACAGCGAGGCACAGTGGTGGAAAAAGTACTCAAATTCTTTACTTAAGTAAAAGTACCAATACTGCAATATAGAAATACTCTGTTACAAGTAAAAATCCAGAATAAAAAATGTACTTGAGTAAAAGTACAAAAGTATTGGCATCAAAATGTACTTAAAGTACCAAAAGTAAAAGTACTAAGATATTTGAAAATAGCCGATCTACAAGCTCACAACGCGTCGCGATGCGACGCGTTGTGAGCTTGTAGATCTGCTATTTTCAAATAGCCTAGGTATAAAATAGGGCCAAAATGGTTAATGTATGTTTGATAATGTAATCATTTATATCTGAAAAGTAACCAGTAACTAAAGTTTTCAAATAATTGTAGCGGAGTAAAAGTACAATATTTGCCTCTGAGATGTAGTGGAGTAGAAGTAAAAGTATTGGAAATTGGAAATACTCAAGTAAAGTACAAATACCTCAAAATTGTACTTAAGTACAGTACTTAATACAGTACTTAGTACATTAGTTATAATACTTAGTTATAATACTTAGTACATTAGTATACTTAGTACTTAGTACTTAGTACGTAGTACAGTACTTTCCACCACTGACAGCGAGGCACACCAACCGGTTCAGACCGGTGACGTAGCGGCTGGCATCAGCAGGCTCTCTTGCCTTCTACCCGACTCAGGATTGACACTAATGGTAGCGATAAAAGTTGTGTGCCTTCCTGCCCGCGGTTTCCTGTTAAAAAATGGGTGGCATCATCCGTCGCGGTCGTCTGCGGTAATTGCAAGTAAATAAGACCGCTCAATGGCTCACCGAGGCGTGGCCTATACCCTAATCCTAGCAGGCATCTAAATGGGCTGTTTATTTTTGGACTTGGGGGTTAGAATCCCATGCATTATTCAGTATGGATGTACGGCTGAGAAAAGGACAGGTCAAGCTCAGGTCATGCGACCATATGCCACACGTTGTTATAGCTTATAAATGGGTTCTTCGGCAAGTGACAAGAATTTAAGGGGTATTTCACTTTTAACACTCCTGGGGGGGGCATTTTAACGTCTGCTCTGGCTTTTGTGTGGACCTGTGTTTTCAATGAGTCTAGTAGGGTTCAAATGGAGTTAGAAGTTCAATGGGTTTATATAGGAGGGGAGGCGTGTCTGATAAAACGAATATCAAATATCTAAATATTGAATCGAGCAACTTAAAAACTGCCTGGGGTGCACACAAAAGCCTGAGTAGACATTAAAATGACCCAGAAGTGTTTTAAAGTGAAATACCCCTTTAAGCACTACCTCGGGCTGCCCAAATGTGTTTGGAAGAGAGAGGGGACGTTGTTAAATGTAGAACGGTTCAGCTTTTTTTATTTTTTATTTTTTTTCATTTAATTATGATTAACATTTTCTTTTTCTTTTTAATCTTCAAAGACTTGGTCCAGGAATTGATCGTTCCAAAGTGAATTGATAAGGACGGGTATTTATTTATTTATTGTGGTAGAACGTAGCTCAATCATGCAGACCTTTGGCAGCTTGAAAAATATATTCCGTTCTCGCGGTTAACTGTCGGATATTTGCCATTCCTTTCATCAACAGGGCTATCTGTCATTTTGACAATGGAAGCGCCATTATCAAGATGGATTCTCCGTAGAGGGGCATCCCTTGATATACTGCATTTAAAGTTAAGCTTTTAGTAGCCATTTTGACATCAGTGGACCTAAATGCTGACTTGTAGTTTTTCCCTTGGTGTTTTTCGTGACGGATGAGTTCGGTAATCACTATTAATAGCGTTCATTATAATTGAAACAGAGATGGATTGCTTTCATTTGGGACCCTGTCGAAAGGGATTAAAAATAGCTTTACGTGTGTGTAAAGTCAGTCAGTATGAAAGTCAGTCAGTAACATACAACAACAGAGGACAAGTCAAATCCTCAGCATTAATGTGTCCATTTGTAACTCAGAGACAGTGGCATTTTGAGGGGCAGGTGCTCAAGTAAATTATACTTTTTTTGGTTTACTTGGTCTGCTCTTTTTTCCCTCTACACCTATACCTCTTTGCCAAAAATAGCTGATCTACAAGCTCACAACGCCTCGCGCTGCGAGGCGTTGTGGGCTTGTAGATCAGCTATTTTTGGCAAAAGTTTTCCTCAGAAAAGGGATGCTAGGTTTCGAGTGGTTATGGTAAAAAGAAAAATCTTATCACATAAAGGTTTGGCGGACCCCCTGTAGTAACTCTGAGGACCCCCTAGGGGTCCCGGACCCCCTGTTGAAGACCCCTGCTGTAAACTGAATGAAAAAAACACGTTTTTTTTTATTTTTTTTTCAAAAGGGCACTTCTGGTCAAGAGGGCAAAGGGCAGGTGCTCTAGCACCACCTAGAGTCTATCTGTGCACGTCCCTGCTCAGAGAGAGTCTGAGTGAAATTAAAGGAGCCCTTCACCCATTTTCAACCTTATCTGGAATCTTCATTCATAATTGGTCCACACTAATGCACATTATAAGATCTGAGACAAAGTAGACAGACGTGATGGCATCTTATAATGAGCAGTATTGAGGAACAATTATATGAAGATAGGTTGAACATGGGTGAAATGGTCCGTTCAATTCTCATCCCTGCTTCCTCGCAAACAGTCAGGTTATCGGTTAACCACTTAATTAGACCCCAGACATCCATATTCACTGAAAATAGCCGATTTTACAAGCTTGTAGATCGACTATTTTTGGCGAAGGTATTTGAAGTAGAGCAAAAAACTGAAAAGCCACCAGTGTGTAGAGCCCTCAGGGACTCCGCTCAACAAAGTATGGGGTTTTAAGTATAGCACTCACTACTGTGTTACTGTAGCTCTGTGTCCTCTTTTCCTTGGCGCTCCCTCCTCCGCTAGACGAAGGAGAATGAGCCCCTAATCTTCATGATTCACACTATGATCGAGAACTCGGCGCCACGGCCGCAACTCTACCATCAAGTAAGGGTCCTGGGCAGGACAGGGCAGGGGGGACAGGGCAGGGCGGGCTCCCATGGGCTCCCCATCAGCTTCACAACAGCCTGTTCAGGAAGCTTTGAACACCTTTAACCTGAGGATATCACTTTCATTAACCCATTAAGACCTGAGGCCGCATCTAAAAAAAAAATCGAAATCCTAACAATTTTTCGGAAAAAAATATAAAAAAAATAATTTTCACGATTTTTCAAAAATAGCAGATCTACAAGCTCGTAGCGCGGCACTCGGTGCCGCGCTACGAGCTTGTAGATCTGCTATTTTTGACTAGCCAAAGAAATCTAAAGTGACACAGATGCGTTCCAGGTCTCAATGGGTTAATATATTTGAGCTGAATAATAAAACATATGAAATATTATAGTGACAGCATGCCTGAATTGGAGAGTTCTGTTACAAAATGAGATGTCCAGGATTTAACCACTTACACAACCTGGTGTCCTTATTTTGGGCATATACATAGTTATTTATGTAGTTTGCTGTGCGACACCATTGTACGACAAAGTATATATATCAGGCTTAACCAAATTGCCATCTATATTGAGGAAAATGACAAAATCAAAGCACAAAGATTTAGATTATAATGGACCTATAATGATAACGATGGCATTTTTTTGAACACTGAACTCTAGTGGTTTAATCATACCGAGGTGACTGCAGTGAAGCTGAATCGAGCCCGTCCCCAGTCCTGGGGGGTCTATCTGCCCCCCCACCGTCCCGTCCCCTACCACCACTCTCGTGCCCCTCTCGTCATCAACACCTCTTGTTTCATACCACCTTGGATGCAGTCAGACGCGTCCCCGGTGTCATCACAACATGGTCTTAACGTGTTTTAATTTGCAGTGGTGGAAGAAGTACTCAGATTGATTTTTTTTATATATTTTTTTTTTACTTGAGTAAAAGTGGCAATAGCACTATATAAGATGCTCTGTTAGAAGTAAAAGACCTGCATCAAAATATTACTTGAGTAAAAGTACAAAAGTGTTGACATCAAAATATTTGTACAGTTAAATACTTGTACTGTACTGACATTTTTCAAAATTTGGCAAACCTTTTTGAAAATAGCAGATGAGACAAATTGTGAGCTTGTAGATTGGCTATTTTTGAATAGCTGAAGTATAACATAGGGCTTAAGTGGTTAATGTATATTTAAATAATCTCAATCTGTAAAGTGACCTATAACTAAAGATGTCAAATAATTTGTAGTGGAGTAAAAAGTACAATATTTGCCTCTGAGATGTTGAAAAATAGAAATGCTCAAGTAAAGTAAAAGTACCTCAAATTGAACTCAAGTAATTCTACTTAGTTACTTTCCACCACTGTTAATGTGCCTTGTTGTTATTGTACGGTTCCATTGCATTCCATTGCTTCCTGTTGGAAGTGACCTGAAATGTGCATGACTTGTGGCATAATGCCATGATTATCTACCATCATCGTCACTTGCCACTTTGGTGCTGCTTTTTGTTGGGTTTCACTCTGGAAACACCCTGTACACAGTCCAGTGGTTATTTAAAGCAAAATGACACTTTGGTAGAGGTTTAGGTTGTTTAGTTAGATGCCTTGCCAATAAGTAACTACGATTAGAAATTGATATTCTGAAATAGTCTCATCGTTGACTTAACATTGCACGATGAAACGACTCTCAAAGTCACTCTTTTAGCACGTAAACGAACGCAAACAAAGCAAATTCAAACATTACACATCTCCATACGGCAATTAGAAAACACGGCTTTTGTGTGTTACATATTGGCTGAATCAACTTTGTTTGCGTTTGTGCTAAAAGACAGAGTGACTTCATTTTGGAATAACATTTTCTAATCAACAGAGCTAACTATTGAATATATATGACATCATGGCCAGGTAACTACACAACCCAAACCTCTACCCAAGTTTCATTTTGTTGTATCTCTGAGAGTGTATAAATGTAAACCAAATCACATGTACTATATGTATATACACTCAGAGTTGCAACTGGAAAAACACTGAGGATTGTTTTCCTGTTGGATGTCATTGTTTCCATCAACCCAGTGAATGCACTTTGTCCTCCACTGATTGTCTTGTTTTTAGACAGTCTGTCTGCGCTTTCATTGGGATATGAAATCCGTCTTTTTCGCTCACACTGTTCCATTTCCCCGGAGCATAACCTAATCACGATGAGTGTAAAACAACTCGACTAGGGGGGGGGGGAATTGTCCTGCAGCCGTGAGGGTTTTATCAGCTGCGAGCGAGGTCTTCAAATAACCAGACACATTTTGGAATTCAGATGTCAAAAGAGGTGTGAGTCTAGTGGCACTTATTGTGCATGCGTGTGTGTGTGAGTGAGTGAGTGAGTGAGAGAAAGATCAATCAAGGTTCTAGTTTTAGTCTGGGCCTCATAGACATTTTGTATCCAGTTTTGCTGTGGAGACACAGTCTTTAGAGTGGAGGAGAGGAGAGGAGGGGAGGTAGAGAGTAAGAATATTATTAAGGAGGAGACCTTGAGACAGGGACGTGCTGGCCACTGGGACATTTGGGACAATTCCAGAAATGCCTCTCCATTCCAGAAAAAAAAGGCCTCTACATTTTTAAAAAAACGGCCGAAATGAAGTGCGTGGCCGCTGGCCGCGCACTTTACGGGCCTCTCTATCTGAGATTCCCAGGCTGAATTAGGGGCCCAGCACGTCCCTGCCTTGAGACGTCAAGAAGTCAATACGAGCCTTCTCTCTCGCCCTGAAGTGAAAACACACATTTTAACACAACAACGAGGCAGGGAAATGAAATTTGGAAGTGAATTGTAAATGGTAAATGGTGCAAGCAGTGTAAAACAATGTGTTTTGTCTTCAAAGGAGCCTAGTATGTCTAGTGTTGATTCTCCCTTTTCCTAAAATCACACGTGCGGCATATATGTGGTCCCTATCTTCTCCTCAGACTTTTGAAAGTGACAGCGTTCAGACGCGATAACGCCCGTGTCAGCCCGTTGGGAGAGGCGGGTCACTGACCCCAGTGGGAACCATTCCATTATTATCCATCCTGTGCACTGAATGTACTAACTGCACATATTGTGTTATGTTGTCGCCCCCTGCTGTTCAATATGTGACGGTGTCCGTGTGTCTTTCAGATCAGCCCGGAGGACTACAGGGACGGCTCCTCCTTCCCCCAACGCACAGAGGAGGTCGACATAGATGTAAGACTCTTTCTTCTTCATCACCTCCTCTTCATCCCCCCACCTGCAATCAAAATGCCCTGTCTGGACATTTAACCACTTAAAAATAGGGACACTAGTTGAATTGAAGTGTGTGTGTGTGTGTGTGTGTGTGTGTGTGTGTGTGTGTGTGTGTGTGTGTGTGTGTGTGTGTGTGTGTGTGTGTGTGTGTGTGTGTGTGTGTGTGTGTGTGTGTGTGTGTGCGCGCGCATTTCAGACCAAGCTGAGCAGACTATGTGAGCAGGACAAGGCAGTGAGGATGCAGGAAGAGAAACTACAGCAGCTACACAGAGAGAAGGTACAGGCTCGTCCACCCCCTCTCTCTCTCTCTCCCTCTCCCTCTCCCTCCCTCTCCCTCCCCCTCCCTCTATCTCTCTCTCTCTCTCTCTGCTACTCTTGTCTTTTCTGCTGAGGAGTCACAACGTGTAATTAGTCCTTGTACACGTGTCCATGTGTGATTAATCTCACCTCTGCATGGGTGAGCCTGTATTGTACTGCAGGTTTGCTCATTTGGGCTGTGTGTGTGTGTGTGTGTGTGTGTGTGTGTGTGTGTGTGTGTGTGTGTGTGTGTGTGTGTGTGTGTGTGTGTGTGTGTGTGTGTGTGTGTGTGTGTGTGTGTGTACAGTACACTTGTGTGTGTGTGTGTGTGTGTGTGTGTGTGTGTGTGTACAGTACACTTGTGTATTCGTGCAAAATATGGATGTGTGTGTGTGCGTGAGTGCATGTGACTTCTCTCTCTTTCCAGGCAATGTTAATAGTACAATAAAAAAACGAAGCCTTTTCAAAAAATTGAATAAACTTGCAAACCCGCTTTAAAATGAAATAAAGGTGCAGTGGTAAAGTGCCTGCCCACCACCACGGAGGTTGTGGGTTTGAATCCACCGTGGTGCATCCGGCTTTGTCACGCGTCCCTCCCCGTGTCGGGGGAGGGAAGCCGGGATGGGAGGGTGATATTACTGCATGTATTTCTACGGGCTGGGGGGCGGCACCTGTCAGAAGGGGCTTCTGCCTAGGAGCAGGAAGAAGGCTCTATACGTCCTCCCAGTCGGGGCTCCTCGCTGGCAGGTGAGTCAGTAGGATACAACAGCAGTGACAACACACACACATGTGTGTGTGGGCTGTGGGGAGGAATTAATTTGCAAAACGACTGAATTGGGGAGAAAAAGGAGTGAAAGTAAAAGCACAAAAAAAAAAAATGAAATTGACAACAAAAGCGAAACAAAAAACGCCCTCTTGTTTCCACAGCACACCCTGGAGACAGCGCTGCTGTCTGCCAGCCAGGAGCTGAGCGAGCAGACCGCTGCCAACCCCACCTCCTCCTCCTCCTCCTGCTCCGGCGCCATGCAGAGCCTCCTCCAACAGAGAGACGTCCTGCAGAACGGACTGCTCAGCACCTGCCGAGAGCTCACCAGAGTCACCACTGTGAGGAACACGCACGCACGCACACACACACGCATGCATGCACACACATTTTGGTGCTAACGAACCATAAGACACGACTTCATGTCTTCGTGCCAGTCCATGTGCTGCAAACCCGCTTACTGTAGCCAATATGTGTGTGTGTGTGTGTGTGTGTGTGTGTGTGTGTGTGTGTGTGTGTGTGTGTGTGTGTGTGTGTATATGTACAGTATATCTCTGCTGTCCGGCAGAAACAGGGGCGTCACGGCCATTCACTGTGCGTACGACGCGACACCCTCACTCTCACAGATCCGTGATTTCATACCCCCCACTTTTTGAAAAAATAAAAAATATATATATATATTTTGATAATAAATCGGTAAAATCAGGCGAAATAAAGTAACCAAAACACGAACAAAAACGCCCAAAAAACGCAAAATTTTGAAAATACAGAATTTGTTTACATTTGACAGTTACAAATGTTTTTTCACGCTTTTTCAAAAATAGCAGATCTACAAGCTCATAGCGCGGCACTCGGTGCCGCGCTATGAGCTTGTATATCTGCTATTTTTGAATAGCCAAAGTGTAAAGTAAGGGGTATAGTCCAACGTAACGCGTTACTAACGTAACGCAACTACTTTTTGCGGTAACTAATAACGTAACGCGTTGCCTTTTCCAATTCAGTAACGGCGTTATAGTTACTGTGATTTAAAAAGGTGCGTTACTGCGTTACATTAAGTGATCCAACTGCATTGTCTCCCCCGCGGAGCAGCTTGCCTGTCATCTAAACAGGACAGGCAGGCTTGGATGGATACAGGCAAATTCAAGCGCTCCCACTCACTCTAACTTGAGAAAGTGAAAGTTGCCAGAGAGAGAGGAGTGATGATTGGTTAACAGGGGGTAAAATGTCAGCCTAAGCCAATCAGAGACAGAGTTGGGCGGGTCTTGCCATACACACACACACACACACACAAACACACACACACACACACACACACACACACACACACACACACACACACACACACACACACACACACACACACACACACACACACGGCAACACATCCACCACAACAACCGCACACACACAGTCTCAGCTGAGCGAAAGCGCAGCGTTAGTTTGCAGCTTGGAAATATAACCATTATTTAGAATGTGTGGGGATAAAGGGCGCTAAAGACATTGCAGTGACAGAAAACATTGTCCACATCGAGTAACAGCAATGCTAATCTCCTGAAGCACCTAACTAAAGTACATGGGGTTATAAAACTAGTCGCCAAAGAAGACTCCACCAGCAGTGATCTAGATGGAGCCAAAAAACGAAC
>NC_139960.1:4236814-4246814 GCF_963454915.1 Gymnoscopelus microlampas
TAGTTTGAGTGTCTGTTTTTGAGAGTGTGCCATTGTGGTCAGAGTTCCATTCACCCAGCTTTGTTTTAACCCTCCATGCTTCGTCCAGATGTCACCATCTCATGCCTACAGTGTGGCATTCTGCCCCATCCTGGTCCGTACAAGACAATGTGTGTGTGTGTGGGTGGGTGTGGGAGTGGGTGTGGTCGGTGGGTGTGGGGCTGGGTGAGTGTGTGTGTGTGTTTAGCGGGAGTACAATAGACTCTATGCACAGCAGCCATATTGGGAAGAAATTGGGCCTCTTCTTACTTCCTTCACAGGTGTTACCAATGATACTAATGAAGGCTCTGTTCCATTCTGGTCAGGGTGCTGATATTGTGCATGTTGGCTCACTATAAACACTCCATTTTGGTTCCCAAATGGCCCCTTATGGTGGGTGTGTAACTCTGAGAGTGCACAAATGGAACCAAATGGACCCGTAAGGGTCCATTTGGTTCCATTTGTACACTTTCAGAGTTATCGGGGTCCTTGAAAATAAGACAACCACTATGCCACACTAAATGGAACAGAGCCTTAATTAGTATCATTGGTAACACCTGTGAAGGAAGTAAGGAAGGGGCCCAATTCATTCCCAACATGGCTGCTGTGCATAGAGCCTATTTGCAAGTGTGTGTGTGTGCGTGTGTTTCTGTGACGGTGTGTTTTCGCATATGCATGCGTCATTTGTGCGTACATGTGCCCTACACACATGTTTGAGTGTGTGTGTGCGCGTGTGTGTGTGTATACTGTTATGATACACAACATGCGTGTGCTGACCGGCAGTCTGTCCCCACTACCTGCATCCCACAGCAGGCCCCGGACTATCGTCTGTACAAGAGCGAGCCGGAGTTAACCACTGTGAACGAGGAGGTGGACGAGGTCAACGGAGAGGACAAAGACAAGGACAAGACAGACCCTGCTGCCGAGAGCAAAGACGCCACGTCCGCTAAAGGTGCCTCACATTGGACTCGACTCACAATTCAGCCCAATTAGCAGAGGCTCTGGTCCTCGTCCTGAGCGACCTATACAAAGACCTACGGAGGGCCCGGAGCAAAGCGTGATTTATACTTGGTTGCGTGCCGGTGTCCTAGCACTGAAAATAGCCGATCTACAAGCTCACAACTCGAGCATTGTGAGCTTCTAGAAAAGCGCTTTATAGAAAAAAAAAGCGTCCTTTATGTCCCACCTATCAGAGGAGACACGGGATTGTCTGTGCTCTCTCTAACACCAACTGTAGCAGTAGAATACATGGGAATGAGGAATTGGCAAAAAAGCATGACCGGTATCGGTTTCCAGTGGTGGAAAGTAACTAAGTACATTTACTCAAGTACTGTACTTGAGTGCAATTTTGAGGTATTTGTACTTTACTTGAGTATTTCCAATTTCCAATACTTTTACTTCTACTCCACTACATCTCAGAGGCAAATATTGTACTTTTACTCCACTACAATTATTTGACGACTTTAGTTACTAGTTACTTTTCAGATATAAATTATGATATTATGAAACATACATTAACCACTTTAGCCTTATTTTATACCTAGGCTATTTGAAAATAGCAGATCTACAAGCTCACAACGCGTCGCGATGCGACGCGTTGTGAGCTTGTAGATCGGCTATTTTCAAATATTTAGTAATTTTACTTTTGGTACTTTAAGTACATTTTGGTACCAATACTTTTGTACTTTTACTCAAGTAAATTTTGAATTACGGACTTTTACTTGTAACGGAGTACTTGTACATTGCAGTATTGATACTTTTACTTAAGTAAAACACTTGAGTACTTTTTCCACCACTGTCGGTTTCAAACCCTTTCAGTGGAGACACACGTAGATTTCAACTAATCTATCATTTTCACTTTTCCCTTCTCTGTAAAAGACAGATATAACGGAAATAGTCATGTTTATGTTGTGACTTAGCCTGGTTCCAAACCATAGACCCCGCCCACTGTCTGAGCGGACCGCCTCTTGGTCTGGTGTTGAAATGTGAGCCTATAGGATATCTTCGATACAAAAAGTACCGTCCAATGAGAGTCGGGGGTGCGGCTGGGTCTAACGACAAGCCAATCAGCGAATATCTGCTAAAACAAGCTGTGCGATGACGTCAGATGTAGGCGGAGCCGTGGATCTCTTGTGATTGGTTTAGGGAAATTCGAATCCCCTCCCCCTTATAATCGCCGACACTGCAGCCAATGTCAGACTGAAGCTCCCTCCACGCAGCTTCAGGCTGATAATCAGGCTACTTGTGACCAGTGGTGGAAAGTAACGAAGTACATTTACTTAAGTACTGTACTTAAGTACAATTTTGAGGTATTTGTACTTTACTTGAGTATTTCCAATTTCCAATACTTTTCCTTCTACTCCACTACATCTCAGAGGCAAATATTGTACTTTTACTCCACTACAATTATTTGAAAACTTTAGTTACTAGTTACTTTTCAGATATAAATGATTACATTATCAAACATACATTAACCATTTTGGCCCTATTTTATACCTAGGCTATTTGAAAATAGCAGATCTACAAGCTCACAACGCGTCGCATCGCGACGCGTTGTGAGCTTGTAGATCGGCTATTTTCAAATATCTTAGTACTTCTACTTTTGGTACTTTAAGTACATTTTGATGCCAATACTTTTGTACTTTTACTCAAGTACATTTTTAATTCTGGACTTTTACTTGTAACAGAGTATTTCTACATTGCAGTATTGGTACTTTTACTTAAGTAAAGAATTTGAGTACTTTCTCCACCACTGCTTGTGACTGGCTGTGAGCACACATCAAACAGATTGTAACGCCACATGTCACACCTACACACTCGCTGTTAATGCACTGAGGACGAGACTCTTAACGTCTGAGTTAACGTTCCGTTAACAAAGTACCACGGTTTGCATCATTCTAAGCATCGCATTTCCAAATGTACTGCGAAGACGGAATTTGCCTCAACTACACTAATTGTTCACAAATGTGTGGCTGACAGCGTGCCCTGCTCTCCCTAACGCAGTGCCCTCCTACCCCGTGGGCATCGTTCAACCCAGGACCAAATCTCCCATGAGCCCCCCTGAGTCGTCCACCATCGCCTCTTACGTCACGCTGAGGAAGACCAAGAAACCTGAGCCCAGATCAGTAAGTCTGCCTCGTAGTAGCATCAAAAGGAGGAGAGGGAGAGAACTGTGCTGAACGAAAAACATGCATATAGATGAGATAGGAGCTGACTTAAAGGATCTTGTTTGAAATGACCAAACCTGCCTACCGATGACGTCACTGGTAGGCAGGTTTCTGAACTGAAGAGATCACTATTTGCAAATGGGCAAAGCCAGATTTTTTACGGTGTGGCTCTGCAGGAGGATAACCGTCTGTATGTCTGTGTCTCTGTGTGTGTGTCTGTGTGGTATTATCTCAAGCCGATCAGTTCACATATGTTTTATACTTTTTGAAATATGTTAACTTTAATTGCATAAAGGAAATCAATGGGGCTTGGATCAGGCTGAAACTTTGCCTAAATTTGGAGTCATGTGTCATCGATCAACATGATTCAAGTATTTATTTACATTTTGGATGTCTCCACAGAAATGTAGCTTTTTGGGGCAGTGTAACCGCCCCCTATAAGTGAGGTTTGGACACCGTGATTGGCCAATTGTCTACAACGCTGTCTACAACCCTAACCCTTCCACAGTCAATGCAAATCTATACTTTTGCAAAGTCAGCCAATCACATTACAGCTAGTGTCATCACCACTAGCTGTAATGTGATTGGCTGACTTTGCAAATTCAGGACTGTGATTGGCTAGCGAAACACATGGCACATGTGCAGCCCTATGAATAGCAGTATGGACTTAAAAAAACACTTTTATGTTTTTTTTTTAAGTGAATCACTTCCATCACTGTGATGACCACTGTGACCACACCACCCACTTCACACTGGGTGTGATTTTTGGGGCGGTGTAGCCGCCCCCTATAAGTGAGTTTTGGATACCGACCAAAACATTTGTGTACCCCCTAACCCTTCCATTGTTAATGCAAATCGATACTTTTTTCATATCAGCCAATCACATTACAGCTAGTGTCATCACCACTAACTGTAATGTGATTGGCTGACTTTGCAAATTCAGGACTGTGATTGGCTAGCGAAACACATGACACATGTGCAGCCCTATGAATAGCAGTATGGACTTTAAAAAAAGTTGTTTATCCTTTTTTTAGTGAGTGAGTCATGTTGTGATGACCACACACCGCCCACTTCACACTGGGTGTGATTTTATTACACTTACATTCACATTTTTGGAAGAAAACTAAACAAGATACAGTATATAACAATAATAGCCAATGATCATGATCTATTCTTGGAGATCATAGGGCTGTGGCACTCCAATGTTAACTCTTTAAGACCTGAGAACGCATCTGTGTGTCATTTTTAGATTTCGTTGGGCTATTCAAAAATAGCAGATATACAAGCTCATAGCGCGGCACCGAGTGCCGCGCTATGAGCTTGTAGATCTGCTATTTTAGAAAAATCATGAACAATTTTGTGCAAATCTTTGAATATATATATTTAAAGCGAGCATTTCTAGCTAAAATGTTATTGCTTCTGGGGATTCTACAAATGTCTTCTAAATCAGTTTAAAACAGTTTTCTGAAACACTTATGTTGCTATAATATTAATGTCAGTTTCAAGGAGCCCCACAACGATATGTATTTGGCTGCGGACCCCCATCTAAAAAGAAATGTGTTCCAGGGACCCCCAGAAGCAAAGATTTGAGTAAAAAACAATTGCTTTATAGATATATATTCAAAGATTTTCACAAAAAAATAGCAGATCTACAAGCTCATAGCGCGGCACTCGGTGCCGCGCTATGAGCTTGTATATCTGCTATTTTTGAATAGCCAAAAGTATAAAATATGGATAAAGTGGTTACACAGATGCGTCCCCCGGTCTTAAAGGGTTAATTCAAACCTACCACTCGGTTGCTCCAGAAGAGATATCAACCTAAATGTTTAAAAACAAAAACCATGTCAGAGGGATTTTTTTTTTGTTGGGGGGAGGAGGACAGTGTCTGGGTCTATTGCGTCACAGCTGTGGATAACTTTAGAATCTCTCCACAGGACCGGCCCCGCAGTGCAGTGGACCAGATGGGAGCCGGGGAGAGGGAGGTGGGCCGGGCCAGGATGAGCGTGGAGGAGCAGCTGGAGAGGATGAGGAGGAACCAGCAGGCCGCGCTCAGAGAGAAGAAGAGAGAGACGCCGTCTCGCTCGCCGTCGTTCAACAAGGACAACCCGTGTGCAGTGGTGGAAAAAGTACTATTTTTTTTTTAACTATAGTACTCATTATGCAGAATGTCCCATTTCAAGTTTTCGAATGTATAAAATCTTTTTGACCCCCATTTCAAAAGATATACCAGGGACCCCCATAAGAGAAGATTTTTTACGGCTCTAGCAGTGATTCTCAACCATTTTAATTTCAAGGACCCCCAGTTTGACATGCATTAGAGGCTACGGACCCCCATTTAATGGCATTTCTATCACTTGGACCGCAATTTATATTGTTTATATTGTCAATTTGTCCCTTTGTTTTTCCTTAAGTTTGAGTTTTTTTTTATTTTTATGTTACCTGTCTGTTTTGTGTTTATGTCTGTTTGTTTTTGTTTAAAAAAAAAAAAAGGAAGCTAAATGTACAACTATAACCTGTGCTTCACAATAAAAATATTTGAAATAAAATCTATGTCAATTTAACTCTGAGAGTGTACAAATGGAACCAAATGGACCCGTTAGGGTCCATTTGGTTCCATTTGTACACTCTCAGAGTTACAGACCCATAAGGGTCCATTTGGTGCCTAATCTATCATTTAGCTGGGGACCCCCTGGAACTCCCTCAAGGACCCCTGGGGGTCCCCGGACCCCACTTTGAGAACCAATGCTGTAGGGCTCAAATGGTTAATGTATGCTTCAAAAATAAATGTAGGGGAGTTAAAGTGCAATATTTGCCTCTGAGATGTAGTGGAGTAGAAGTAAAAGTACTGAAAACTGGAAATACTCCAGTAAAGTAAAAATCACACCCAGTGTGAAGTGGGCGGTGTGGTCACAGTGGTCATCACAGTGATGGAAGTTGACTTAAACTTCCATCAGAACCCAAAGATCACTATGGCTGAAATGAGAAAAGGGAAAACCGATATTGAGAAGAAAATTGAAAGTCTTCCTAGAACTGGCCCTTTCAGATCAAAGGATATGTCAGAAAAGTCACTTAAAAAAAACATACATGTGTTTTTTTTTAAGTGCATAGTCCTATATATAGGGCTATGCACATGTGTCATGTGTTTCACTAGCCAATCACAGTCCTGAATAGAGTCAGCCAGTGTACAATGGTGGCCAATCACGGTGCAGGGTTAGGGGGGTAAAATGGTGGCCAATCACAGCGCAGGGTTGGGGGGGTACAATGGGTGGGGGGGTACAGTGGTGGCCGATCACAGTGCAGCGAATGTCGATATCCAAACCTCACATATAGGGGCGGTTGCACCGCCCAAAAATACCCCAAAGTTGTACTTAAGTAGAGTACTTGAGTAAATGTACTTAGTTACTTTACACCACTGCCCGTGTGTTATAGTGCAGGTATAAACACACACATGCACAAGTGCTCAGATTTGTGTGTTTGTTTGTGTATGTGTGTCAGGGGTGTCATTTGGTGTCCCATGGGGATTAATCTGATTTTAGACCTGCGTTATTCAATCATCATAATTGTTTTACAGTCCATGATCTTAATCCACACATCTACAGTACATGTGACGAGTGACACGCACGTTATAGTCACGTTTTCTTTTGTGCAACCATACATGAATTGATCGCTTTCAACCTGGCGTCCCTAAAACTTTCACACATTAAAAGTTTAAAAGTTTTAGGGATTTTCTTTTAACCCATTAAGACCTGGAACTGTGTCATTTTTAGATTTGAGCTCAAAAGCATTATTTTACACTTTGGCTATTCAAAAATAGCAGATATACAAGCTCATAGCGCGGCACCGAGTGCCGCGCTATGAGCTTGTAGATCTGCTATTTTTGAAAGATCGTGAAAATGTGTGCAAATCTTTGAATATATATATTTTTAAAGCGAACATTTTTAACAAACTTTGCTTCTGGGTCCATGGAACAAGTGATGGGGGTCCGCAGCCAAATACACATAATTTTGGGGGTCCTTGACATGAAAAAGATTGAGCACCACTGATATAGAAACATACGTTTTTCAGAATACTGTTGAGATTTAGGAGACATGTAGAATCGGCTTCAGGTCTGGGTTAAAGGGATGACTTCACATCCGTCCATTCCTTCTATATATCAGCGTCGAGGGATCATTCCTAAGTTGCGTTAGAGCGCCCTCTTGTGGATTATTTTTGAAAGGACGTAGATCTACGTCCTTAGCAGGGAATTAAGTGGTCACTTTTTTGCCACCCCCCCTAGATTTTTTTCCTGAAATGACCCCTCTGATGTGTTTGTCTCTCCAGAGCCGTGTCCAGGTTGAAGAGACGTCCTCGGCAGACCCTGCCGAGCTCCAGGCTGCTCTCCAGCAGTTGGAGCTGAGCAGAAGCAGAACCACAGACCAGAACCCGGTCCGGACCAGTCCTCCTCCCGAGACCGACTGTAGTCCGACGTCCGGACCGGCAGACAGACAACGGAGTGGAGCGCAGGTTTGGACAGATTATTATCTATTTTTTTGGGGTGGTTTTTAGTGGTGTAAAATAACTAAGTACATGTACTCAAGTACTGTACTTAAGTGCAATTTTGAGATATCTTTACTTTACTGGAGTATTTCCAATTTTCTGTACTTTTACTTCTACTCCACTACATCTCAGAGGCAATTCAGGCAAATATTGTATTTTTACTCCACTACAAATTATTTGAAAACTTTAGTTGCTAGTTACTTTGTAGATTTTGATTATTATTACTACATACATGAATCACTTCAACCCTATATACATTTCGGCCATTTGAAAATAGCCGATCTACAAGCTCACAATGCGTCGCGATGCGACGCATTGTGAGCTTGTAGATCTGCTATTTTCAAAAGGTTTTTATACATTTGAAAACGTGAAATGGGACATTCTGCATAATGAGTACTTTCTACTTTTGGCACTTAAAAGTATTTTGATACCAATACTTTGCAACCGACACATCAATGCGTCTGTTTCCTCGGAAGGACCAGGAGGTGCAGAGAGACGAAGAAGCAAAGCAAGACGAGCCTGAGGAGGTAGAATCAGAGGGAGACAGGACGAGGCCCAGCGAGGAAGAGGACGTGCTGGCTGAGACGGACAGTGCAGACGATGAGGTAGGAGACAAACCCGGCACAGCTACGGACACACTTATGACTCTTAAGGATGATTTGTCACTGCATGTACTCCTATGCGATGGGGCGGCACCAGGGCCGGATTTATAGGAGTTGAGGCCCCTGGGCTACCTAATTTTTTGAGGCCCCCCCTGCGCGAGAGCATTTTTTCTTTTTTTTCTGGCTTTTTTCGATTTTTTTCTGTTTTTTGTTACTTTAATTCGGTTAATTCGGTAGGGTTACTTTACAATTTGATCATAAAAAAACATATATTCAAAAAAGTTGGGGGCCCCTGGGTTGCGGCCCACCGTAGCCCAACGGTAAGTCCGGCCCTGGGCGGCACCTGTCAGCAGGGAGTGTTGGGCGGGAAGAGTAGGATGGAGGCTCTGCGTCCTCCCGGTGGGGGCTCCTCACTGGCAGGTGAGTCAGTAGGAAACAGCAGTGGCAACACACAGAAATGCGTGTGGGGAGGAATCATTTCTTATAATGACACTAAATTGAGGAGAAAAAAATGATAAAAAGCAACCAAAAAAGATCAAAGTTCTATGATAGTTATAATAGACGTTTCCATAATACCATTTTCCATTGTACCACCCCTGAAGGGGGATGTACGTTATGGAAAAAAACGACATGAAGAAAAAACAAATAATACTCAGTCATTCGTGAGCTTCTGACCCTATTCCTAAGGCAGATGCCAGCTACCGTACTGAGAAAACTCCCGCCCCGTCCTCCCCTCACTCGGGAACAAGACCCAGAGATACTTGGAACACTCCTTCACATGGGTTAACCCATTAAGACCTGGAACTGTGTCATTTTTAGATTTGAGCTAAAAAGCAATATTTTACACTTTTGGCTATTCAAAAATAGCAGATCTACAAGCTCATAGCGCGGCACCGAGTGCCGCGCTACGAGCTTGTTGATCTGCTATTTTTGAAAAAACGTGAAAATGTTTGCAAATCTTTGAATATAAATACTTTTAAAGCGAACATTTTTAACTCAAATCTTTGCTTTCTGGGGGTCCCTGGAACAAAATATTTTGATGGGTGTCCGCGGCCAAATACATGTAATTCTGGGGGTCCTTGATATGAAAAAGATTGAGCACCACTGATATAGAAACATACGTTTTTCAGAAAACTGTTGGGATTTAGGAGACACGTAGAATCGGCTTCAGGTCTCAATGGGTTAGGAACCCGTTCCCCACTTGGAGTGGGCCATCCACCATGCTGTATCTGTCCCGGACAAAAAGCTGCAGCTTCCATAATCCAACTGGAGCATTGATGCAGCAACAACCTCTGAAGCCGAATTTGGTGGAATCCATGGATTTGGCTAGAGAGGGCGGTCAGCTGACCGTATGCCCCAGCTTTCACCATTAGACTCACTCAGTTAATCCCATGCCTCTCTCTGCCTCACAAAGCTAATCGCTGATTGTGGCTTTAATGTCCTCTAATCTAATCTGGGACAATAACAGAGGATTTGTGGGACATGTCAAGGATCCAAGT
Organism: Gymnoscopelus microlampas; assembly: GCF_963454915.1. Classification (NCBI taxonomy): domain Eukaryota; kingdom Metazoa; phylum Chordata; class Actinopteri; order Myctophiformes; family Myctophidae; genus Gymnoscopelus; species Gymnoscopelus microlampas. Next base: position 4,246,637 of record NC_139960.1, read on the forward strand.
CTGGCTTTAAGGGGCTTATCGTCGGGATTGGGCCCAGGCTCGGTGGCTGGCGCTGGGCTACAATCCAGTGGGACACGGAGCTGGTTGGCTGAGCTGGGTCTTCTGATGGACACAGCTCAACTCATTACTGAGCATCAAAACAAACAACCCTATAGCTTTTGTTGTTTATTTTCCAATT
>NC_139960.1:4251814-4316814 GCF_963454915.1 Gymnoscopelus microlampas
CTGTGCTCTCCAATGGCAATATGAACACAGTGGTGCGTGTTTAAAATACCCTCCATCATCCGTTGTTCATCCTGCCATCCCGTCACCGTAAGCAACTCTTTGTTGTGTGGAGTCAAAGTGATAAGGACAGGTGACTCATTATTCCTCCTTGTCCGCAGGGAGATTCAGCGAAAGAAAGGCAGTTTTATGCCTTTGTTTCGGTGAGTTAGTGAAATAGTTTTATTGATTTTGTCTATAGTTTAGACCACGTATACGTTAGTGGACGTTTCCGTCCAACTGGCAGATCGTTGGAGAGCTTGCTATTCGCTAATGCTCTGAACTTCAGAGCTAGGAGTTCATCGAACATATTTGACGTAGATTATGTGCTATGAGGATTTTAAATAGCCCCAACTGTACATTTTGTACTCCAAATGTCATTGGTACCTTTTTTCACATGGTTTGGGAATGTCCAAATGTTTCCTCTTTTTGGATTATGGTTGCAGCTAAACTGTCATTACTTTTGGGAGCTGATATTACACCTTCTCCATCTGTATTTATTTTAAATGATGTGTCCCGGCTACACCTGAACTGCACACACAAGCGCATCTTCTTTGCTGGCTTAACAGCAGCAAAACAAAATGGTAGCTACGAGGTGGAAACCTCCTCATACCCTAACATTTCGCCAATGGGCTTTAACGTTTTTAGATATTGTTTATTTAGAACTGTCAACGGCGAGGTTACATGGAGCACGTGAGAGGAACATTGATATGTGGTCTAACGTCGCAGATAAGCTTAAAGGCTTGGTTTAAGTGTTGTACACAGTGTTGTGATCTTGCACAGGTATAGCCATGGTGTTTGGCCCTTGCATTTAGAGACATTGTTGGTCCTGGGAGGGGTGGGTGGGTTTATTATTATTATTATTTTTATTATTATTTTATTTAATCTTCTGTGTTGTTTTTAAGTTGTGTATGTGTTTGTATCTTGTTTTTGTTGAAAATGTATCCATTCAAACATAATTATATTGCTGATATGATAAATAAAACAATTGATAACAAAAAAAACTTCAGAGCTAGGAGATCCCGCTTTCTCTTATCTACAATGCTCATACTCACTGGCTGTGCCTGAGGTTGGGATTTGAGTATACAACTGAAAAACAAATGGGTCTTTCTGTAAAACACACCGCAGATATTTGTTTTCCTTGTTTTGGCTCTCTCAGGTAATGTTATACAGTACAAGCGTAGATTCATGGTGTGATGTAAAACATTTATCTACCCTCTCTTGGTGGATACTGGAATTCCTGTCAATTCATCAGTGAATTAAATTTTGGAGCGGGCTGCTCCGGCGTTTTTTTAATCAACAAACATTGGCAGATACACATTGCCCACTGTGATTGTAAACTTTTTTTGAATGATTGTGAGAATCTGTAACGAAAGTAAGCAGCATGTGGCTTGCGGTCCAAACTAACGGGGCACTGATCCGCCTCTCTTCATAACAAATAAGATGTTGTTGTAGCGTTTCCCTGGTGTGACCAAGACTGTGTGTTCGTGCGTTTGTGCGTTCATGTGCAGAATGACATAATCCGTGAAGTGAAACACATTATGTAGTTTGTTGCAAAGGATTTGTGACATCAATTGTGTGTGTATGTGGTTGACATGGTGTACATACCGTATGTTTGTGTGTTTCTGTTTGATGAGGAGGCAGGAGATGGGTGACTCAAGAGATGGATGGATGAGGTCTGGTGGGGTGTCAGTAGTGATGTGTAGGACCTTTGTGTCTAGTCCTACTCTGTGTCTTCCCTCCATTTTCTCTAACTTTGCTCTGTTTCTCTCTCTCTCCAAGACATGACAACCATTCCCTCTCATCCTCTCACCCTCCCTATGTAAAGCAACTTTGAGTATTTAGAAAAGCGCTATATAAATCTGAGTTCTCATTATTATTATTACATGTCCCTGCTGCCCCACCACCATCTCTCCCCCTTTTAATTACTGTGTACAGTATTTATGCACATGTTTATTTGCATATTTTATATATATAATGCTTCCTCTGTGCAATGACGGTGCAAAGAGAACAGACACCGGCGTCGTTAACAATCGTCTCGTTTTGTTGGCGAGTTTCTAATTGAATCACCTCTCTCCCTCTCTCCTTCTCAATTCTGTCCTCCTCTCCTCTTTTTTCTTTTGGCTCTTATTCCCTCTCTCCTCCCTGCAGCACAGACGTTGACCTTGGTGAACAGTGACACGTGAGCCGCTGTCAGCCTCATGATCCTCCATGGTGTCCCGTAGAGCCCAAATGTAGCCAGCCTGCGCCACGCATGCTCCATGGCTTCCTGCGTTTACAAAACTACTGTTAACAGAGAGGATGGCGTATATACAGTACAGACTGATCTACAAGCGCTCAGGCAGGCAGACATTATATCCAGACAAAGAGGCAGAGAAAAAAATATATCTTTAGGACCTAGTGCTAGAGCAGTGATTCTCAACCCTTTTTCGTTTCAAGGACCCCCAGTTTGATATGCTTTAGGCCACAGACCCCCATTTTTATCCTCTGAGACCCCAAACAACACTGTCAAATACTCAGTGTTAATCCAACCCTGAGAGTATACAAATGGAACCTAATGGACCCGTAATGATCCATTTGGTACCCTCGGGATTACAGACACAAAAGTGTCCATGTAGTTCCTAATCCTAGCTATCAATCATTTAGCCGGGGACTCCCGGGAATCCCCTCAAGGACCCCTATGGGTGCTGATCCACGTTGAGAACCACTGTGCTAGAGGTTTAGTAGCTGCTTCTATACACAACTACTATGTCCCATAGTTTCAACACGAATCATGATGCCAAAATGTACCACCCCACCACACACGAACACAGATACCACCATAAAGACTTATTATTATTATTGATTGCTTATTATGAATATTACATTGATTTATTATTATTATTATTAGAGTATTCTTCTGATCTATGGGGGGGATTAGTTGTTTTTGAGTTGCTAACACTGCTGGGGATGAGTGTACAGTTGTATATAAAGGAGCACTTGAGGATGGGCTAAGCACCAAACCAACACAACAAGCAGTGCTTCACTTTCACCCCAAGGTGGCAGCCCCGTCAACCGCACTTCAGTTTGAACTGTACAATTCTATTCTTTGAAGTTGTTCGTTTTATTTTGTCTAAAAAGAAACTTGACCAGAGGCTCCCCTGATATTATATTTTCACATCTTTTGCACCACAAAAAGATAAAATAAATCACAGATGGTTTTAAACAAGCAAGTTGTTCATTGTCAGATATACAGTACATATATAAATATACAATTATATATGAACATAAAGAAGAATTTGTACTTCCACACAGATGCCACTTCATGCTGCTGTTTTTTGGAAAAAAGAGTTGAGTATTTTAATGAGGTTGTTACTTATTTATATATTGTGAGGATGCTCTGAAACTCCTGACAACGCCAGGTTGACGATACATAAAGTATATGAATGTTATGGATTCTTAGTCTGCTTTTTCAATTGTCTTTCTTTCCCTTTGGTTTACATTACGTAAAAAGATATACCGTAGAGAGGCTATATGGAAAAGAGCGTTTTGTCTGAATCTGTCCAAGTCCTAGGTGGAGAAAAGTCAGAGAATAGCACATGTACAAAGCAATAAGTAGGATTTTGGAACTCCAGGACTTAAATGAAAAAAGAAAAATAATAATTATGTATAAAATGTAAAAAAAAATGAAATAAAAAAATATTGTGTAATTTATGTACACGATAAAATGAGCAGTGGATATTATAACTATAAGAGGTTATTATTAATATTATTAGAGTCAATATGCAAATGTTCATATCCCATCTGTTTTATATCATGTGAAATAAATGTTGATGTTCTTAAATTATGGTCTGCTTGTGAATGAATTCTTTCCTGATTCATGATTGCTTACACATGATATATTTATTTTAGTAAGTTGACTAAAGAAATACTACTACTCCTGAAGAGGTGTCACAGAGATGGGATGAGAGACACTGGAACGTTGTTCATATAGGCTAAAGATTCACGTCTGAACAAAAGCTGGGACACACTTTCTTCTTTTGTACAGGCAATGTTGTGCTTCTCATGAAAACATTACATTCTAGATAAGATTCAATAGCTTGGATGGTTCTCAAATATTTTCATGTCAAGGACTCCCAAATTGATATTGTGATAGGCCATACGACCCGAAGTGCCAAGACAATTTTGATGTTAGATTAGAGTTTAGCAAAGAATATTCTACAACTGTCTTTACTGTAGGTGGGGAGATAACAGCGGAGAGAGAATGAAACCTACGATCTGAATATAGTAGTCATTCTTACATTATCTCATTGGACTAACGTTTAGCCTGTGAAATAATAGTGAAATTAAACTGTAGTCTGTTCCTCATTTTGCTGGTGATTGTGCACTCTTCTGCCTTTATTGACAGGACAGTAAGCTGACAGGAAATAGGGAGAGAGAGATGGGGAGTGACACGCAGCAAAGGCTGCCGTGATCGGGACTCGAACCCACGACACACTATCAGGCTACACTGAGCCTAGGTTCAAACTTTTTAACCTAGGCTGATAATCCGGCTTGACAGCGTGTCGCATTGACAGAAAATAAAGCATACAAAAGGTATGAGGTGTGCAAAGTCAGTAAGATCCGAGATGTCAGCAATGGGTGGATGTGTGATCAATGTAGTGTGGGTCGGGGTGTTGTAAAGTCAAGTGTGTGAACTCAATCAATGGGAACTAGAGGAAACCAAATAAAAGGGTGCTGTCATCTGGAGAGGGAGAGGGTGGAATGGCTGGCACCAACTTTTTTTTATAGTGCAGCTATGGGAACCCCAGGTTGGCCCAGCCTACAGGATCTGTGGGAGAAACCCACACAGTGGAGTAGCTACACCATGTGCACAAAATAAAGGCCCTGCACAGGCCAGGCCAAAGGGGCTGTGACATGGGTAGCCTATATGCTTCTTTAGAACAGTGGTGGGGCCCAGGGACCCCCAGGGCTTCTAAAGCAAAAATAGCCAAACTACAAGCTTACAATGTGTCACACACACATTGCTTGTAGATCGGCTATTTTTGACAGAAAAAATCTTGAAAGAAATTTGAACATTTCGCTGGCTGGCACAACAAAAAATATATATCAATTTGGGGGTCCTTGACATGAAAATGTTTGGGAACCACTGCTTTAGAAAATACTATATAATATCATTAATTTAATTCTAATTAATTCTAATTAATAAAATAACATTTTTATTCATTCAATAAGTTCCGGGTTGCATCTTTAACAAAGCTCCGTGGGGTCTAGCAACAATGATCATCACAGAGTTATATATCAATGATCGGCTACTTTCGGTGCGCAACGAAGCGTCCCGAGCAGAACTCTGGTCCCGAGCGCTCGTAGACTCCAGATCCCATAGCACGAAGTGATGGCAGCGCTGCGATTGGTCAGAACACGCCTCCGGGCCATGGGACCTGGAGGAATGTACCATCTCATCATGTTTGTTGGAACACGTGGAGCCGAGGAGGCCACGATGCGGCCGCACGACGTCACGACGTGACTCCTCCCCCTCCACCCCCCGCTGCGTTGTTGCCAGGGTTGCCATGTCCGCTCGTTATAAGCGACTTTGGACTTGTTTTTCTTTGAAGTAGCTTGTAAATATTTTGAGTTGCGGTTTTTGGGGGCTTGTTTCTCAAGTGTAGTTTCTTGTTTGGGCTTCTTTCCTAATGCTGTTTAAACCAGTGGTTCATGAACATGTTCATGTCAAGGACCCCCAAATGAATATCCCATCTGAAAATATTTTGTGCCAGGGACCCCCATACAAGATTTGTGTTGTTAAAACGTTTAAAAAATGTTCCAAAATCATTTTTTTTTCACTCTATTTTTTTTATTTTAATAGTAGATCTACAAGCACACAACGCGTCACTGTGAGCTTGTAGGTCGGCTATTTTACAAATAGCCGAAGCGAAGCCTACACTCGCTTCTTTTGGGCTTGTTTTCATAGACCTGGTTGCTTATTTCTCTCGTAAAATCTGGCAACACTTGGTTGTTGCTGCTGCTGCTCGTAGCGGGCACCACTCACTCTCACACACACACACACACACACACACGGAGAGAAGGACCGTGAAGAGCTGCAACTTTTCCAGCAACACGCCACCACCCCCCCTCCTTCTTCTCCCTTCCAAAAAAAAAAGAGACAAAAAAAAAAGACCCCAAAAAAAAAAAAAGCTTTCTGGCCAAAAAAATGGCCGCAGTAACAATCGAAGGAGGACCCGGGGAGGAAGATTCCTCCTCCCGGCCGATGGTCGACGCCAACGGCCCGGTGGAGAAGGAGGAGGAAGCCGGCGAGGAGAAGGAAGAAGCGCCGCAGCAGCAGCAGCAGCAGGCCTCCCCGCCGCCACCACCACCGCCGGACTGCGAAGAAGAGGAACCACCGGGCGACGACGACACAACGACGGAGCACAAGGGAGAAATGGACGTGAGTGGCGGCGGCGAGGGCAACGGAGGACACGGTGCGACGCAGGAGGAGGAGGAAGAAGAAGGGGAGAAGAAGCCTTCTCCTCCCGCTGTCAAAGACATGGTTCCTCTGAAACCCGACATTAAGAAAGAGGAGGACGGCGGCGGCGGCGAACAACAACCACCGGGAGCAGTGACTAGTCCCGGTCCGGGTCCGGGTCCCCCCGGTCCCGGGCGAGGGGGTTGGCCGAGCGGGGGCACCGAGCCACCGGTAGAGGAGGAGGGAGGAGACGGTGGCTGCAGCCAAGAACAAAGAGCGGTGGAGGAGAGCGGGTCCTCCTCGCCTCCTCCTCCCGGAGGAGACTGCTGCACAAAGAGCACGGAAAAACCCCAGCATGGTGCTGGCGGAGGTGGTGTAGCTGGTGGTGGTGGTGGTGGTGGTGGTGGAGGAGGCACCAAGAGACGGGCCAGTGTGGAGATCTCCTCTTCGGACGGAGAACCGCTGAGCCGCATGGACTCCGAAGACAGGTTTGTTTGGTACTTGATGATACTTACAAATCCATTTAAATCTGTGAGAGTGTATAGGGCACACTCTCACAGATTTAAATACTTGATACTTAAAGCCATTTAAATCTGTGAGTGTGTACCCTATGTAACCAAATGGACCCGCAAGGGTACATTTGGTTACATAGGGTACTGTACGCTCTCACAGATTTAAATACTTGATCCTTAAATCCATTTAAATCTAAGAGTTTGTTTTGAGAGTTTGTGTACCCCTATGTAACCATAATGGACCCGTTACATAGGATACACTCTCACTGTTACACCCCCCCCAACGTTTAAAATCCATTTAAATCTGTGAGAGTGTACCCTATATGTAACCAAATGGACCCTTGCGGGTTCATTTGGGTACATAGGGTACACTCTTCTTCACTCTTCAGTTACACTCTCAAAGTATAAAACGGATAAACCGAACATTGTGTGTAGTCTGTGTACCATTATAAAGGTTGACCATCATGGACCAATGACCGTTATCTAGAATTAAGTTTTAGCACGCCGTAGGGCCGCCTATGTGGGTAATAATACAGCTTCACAATGTGCGATGCGTGTCGCTAGAACTTAACAACTAGACATGTAGACAATATATATTGGAATTTGTTGACTAACATTATTCGCTTTGCAAATTATTGTTTTTTATTGGCATGTCGGGCTGCAGCATGGTGTGCCCACGGTCGGCGAATGTTTATGAAGACGGTAAAATAGAAATGTTTATAGAGGTGTAATCCCGTGTGATTTCATACTTTGCCAGCGTTTAGATTGGAGAGAGATTTATTGCCACTATTACACACACACACAAACAGTGAGATGGAGAGATACGGGGTACACACACAAAGAGAGAGAAGTGTGCAGCGTCCATGAGCCCATGGCTGGGCACTTGTTGCCTGAGGCCTTTAAGGCCACAAGCAGACCAGTCCCACAAAGAAGAAAGCACCCCCCTAAAGTCTATACGAGGAGGCCTTGATTTATAATCTGGTGTGTGGGCAGTGTATTGGATGAGATTACATTACATCAGTTGGAGGCTATAAGGTCAGATGAGATGTCAGGCCATAAATACGTCTCAAGATCCCAGAGAAACATGTTGTTTTGTAATTGGCAGATAGTTGACTTTGATGGGGAGGACAGCTTCGGTCATCGATCAGGTTTATTTCGTTTATTTTTTTAATAATAATGAATTCATAATTTCATAATTTGAGTCACAACATAGTCTTACAGAACTTGTATTGCTCATCTGAGATTTTTGCATAGCAGATCAAGAGACTTGTATAGGACACACACAATAATCTAAAACATTAAGCTCACTAGCTGACACTTGGCTCTTATGGATGGTTCTCAACATGCTAACCTAGAATGTTTCATTTTCAAATCTTGGATAAAGGATCTTTTTTTCCTTCCCCGCCATCCACAACTGAGCTTAAAACACAAATTTACGTAGAAATAGCACAGTCCACATACGTATATCAGGTCAGGTTTCATATTTGGCAATTGTAATACTCTGCAAAAAGAATCAGTGATTTGTCTTTATGGAGCAGAGTCTAATCTACCATCTGCACAAATCGTCTTTGGCAGACACAACGGTGCTCAGTGTGTACACATCAACCAGGTCAAGATGGTAGGAAGTGACACGCTGTCTGCTGTGAAACTGGTACCTTAACGCCTACGTTGCTTGCTCATCAGTGCTCTATGATAGTCGAGAGTTTAAAAAACTCAACCAGGAACAAGGGCCCTCTAATGGTCTTATTGCCTCTGTTACTTGACAAGATTGTTGTATTTTAACCACTAAAATCCTCTATTCTTAGTCAAAGGCACCTAAGTTGCAATTGTATTTGGACCTCTTTTTCTGTCTACACCAAATATCGTTGCCAAAATAACCCCCCGAGAATATGGATTCTGTGGTTCAAGTGGTTAATATGATCCTTTCACTTTATCCGGGGTAAGAATCCCAGCTATTTAGTCAATGAGTGGCCACAGTGGTTAAGAACTTTCAAAAGTCACCATCCAACTAAATTAGATTATTTTAGAATAGGACCTATTTTTGTCACTTGAAGTAAACATTAAGGGCTAGATTATTGCCATTTAAAAAATATCTAACTATTTATGTTTAGCAGTGTGAGTCTGTCACTAGAATAAATGATGAGGTAGGCCTAACACTAATCTAGGAGAGGATAGTCCTGTGGACAATTCTACAGGTCAGCCAAGCTTTGAAATTAAAACTTGGATCAGGAAGATTTTAGATGACTTGCTGAGCTGGCATTGTGTGTTTATATATAGTGCATTATTTTCATGTTACTGTATCCATAGACTGCCCACAGTCACTACCGAATTGTGTAGTTATCAGTCATCAACCGACACCTGTGAGGTTTTTCCATGGAGCTGTCAGGTTGACGTGGTATCCTGGTTCTGATACCAATTGTCTTAGTGATTAGTAAGGATGTTAAAAATATATAGGCTAGGCCTAGTACAGTAATTGATTGGTCTGCATAGTATCATAGTAAATGAACATTAGTTCAGGAAACGACCAGGAGGAAGTATGCAACCTTTCCCATACATTTGTCAAAAAAGTTGGAGATGTCCACATTTGTGTAAGGGATGTACCTGTCAGAACATTAGTCTGCTATGGTTGTTCCCAACTACATTAGATTAAGTCAAATCTGAAAGAAAAACGGCCTCTTTCTGAAATCTGAAAAGCAGCCATAGATCAACAGCTACGTTAGGTTTGCAAATAAATCTATACAAAAGATTGTAGAAGTAGATTTTGTAGCCAGTCAGGCTGTCCTAATTTACAGTACATCTTTCAACCTAAGTGTCCATGCGGTGATCATCCCCACCACTACTAGATGAGTACTGGGGGACACTAGAGGGCATATTGTCCAGTCTCCTGGGGCCTGAGAACACCATGTACTCTTGCTGAGGGGACTGCGACGCATTGGAGAAAGTCTAAATGCATGGTCATAAAATGGCATCGAAAACTGGGGTGCGTTCAGAAGCTACACAAAAACGGTTGGCATGCTGAATTCAAAAGTCTTCTACATTGAGTTGAGTGCATAGGCCACTTCCAATAGATTAGTTGATTCAACCCCACGTAACGTTAAGGCCCTGTTGTGCACACCTCATGTTAAACCCTGTTTTATATTTAGTTGCACGTGGGTGTCGCACACCGAAAGTAACAGATCTACAAGCTCACAATGTGTGAGCTATACGTTCTGAGCTTGTAGACTCACGTCTTCAGTGTGCGACACTCCCGTCTAATGAAGTATAATTCAGCTTCAGGCTTAAGTTGTTTTGGTTATTCTACTCAACGTTATGCTGATTGTGTCATGGCTAGCTCCCTTTCATACTTCAGAATGAAAGCTGCACACCGTGACCAATTCTCAAAAAACTGCAGATTGTTTTAACTGTAGTACTGATCCAATCCATCACTTTGACAGTAATCAGAATTGTATTTGCGATCACTGTAACAAAAACTATTGAACTCTAATCTATTGTTCACTAGTTAGCCCTCAGCCCTGTTATTAACCTGTTTAAAAGGGAAGAATATCAAAGTCAGTTGATTAGTGACATGCGTCTGTGCCAGTGCCTTGCAGTATTGCTCATTTAAACACAGCATGATTCAACCCCACAACATCACTGATCAGCATGCAAATGTTGGAGATTTGTTTTGTTTTTCTTTGATGTTAGTCATCAAAGAAATGCTTTACTTTCAGATTTCAGATCATGCTTTTTGACTTTCCCATTCAGTTAATGCACTGGTAGTGCAGTCATACTGATATAGGCCTAGTCACTTAGTTGTTTGCATATTAAAACAGCCTTTCTTCTTGAATCTCTACATCTCTCAGGGGCATGGAAGTGAGTTCATTGTTAGAACAAGTTGGTTGTTTTTCCCCCCTTTCTCTTATTTCAATTCCCAGTATCGGCATCAGTAGCCGACATGGTTTTGATGCTTATCATGAAATATGGAGTTGGGCCGCAGCATTTACCCATGAATCTGTTTTGGGTAAGCAGCAGTATGGCCGGATGATGTCATTGTTACTTAGTTGAGCTGTGGGTACACACTTGCACACACTCACTGCTGGATTGGTGTAGGTGGTGCAAGGTGTGATTTAAGGGGAGCAGCAGTTATAAAAATAATCGATTTTCAATTTCTTTTAAATTGGCTAATGCGTAGATCAGCTATTTGTGCACAACACTGCTGTACAACAAAGTATAAAATGGGGATTGGCATCTTTCACTGTGACATTAACAGACAGATGTGAGGACAGTCTGGCTCAGGGTAGACTGGTGATAGAGAGGAGAGATAGAGAGGAGAGATGGGTAGAATATGGTGCATGACATAAGCAGTTCTTAATGTGCACATATATTGTTGGAATGTAGGTATTCAGTTAAAGCGATATATTTACTCACTCCCTGATAAAGGTATGGGGCCAAAACGCATCAAAGAGTTTTAATTGTCAATGGAAGTAAGCCAAACTAATAAAGGCGTTTTGAATTAAAAGGAAATAATGCTGTTATGCTGTTTTTAAGAGCCATTTGAAGCTAAAAAGGAATAAACTGGTCTCAAACCTTGGAGTGACCCAGAAGCCAGTCGAGCCTCGTTTTGGTGCGCACACCCACATAGACAACGACGGATTATTGAATGGAGCGATAATTATAGAAGCATGTCTGCTCTGTACAGTATATCTGGGACCAAGAGAAAGGTAGCGCTTTACCCCGATCATGCTCTCAACTCGACCGTTGTCCCAACTTCCATTACTGCCCCTCTGTCACACTCTGCTACTTGCTGAATGGAAGCATTTCTCCCCTGCTGTGAATTCCGTGGCCCCTCCCCCTACACCTCCTCCACCCTCATCTGTCCTGTTACTTTGTCAGAGAGCCTGCGTTATTCTTAGTTGCGCGTGTGTGTGTGTCACACAATGAAAGTAGCCAATCTACAAGCTCACAATGCGTCGGGCTGCGACGCATTATAAGCTTGTAGATCTGCTCTTTTGGTGTGCGACACTGGCGCACAACGAAGTATAAATCAGGCTTATGGGACAGAATCCTGTTGTGGAGGCAGCTGCAGTCACTCAATAGTAACTTTTGTTTCGCCTCTCTGGCACAGAACAGAGTAGCAGCTGGAGGCCTTTGTGTGTGTGTGTGTGTGTGTGTGTGTGTGTGTGCGTGTGTGTGTGCGTGCGTGCGTACGTACGCTCACTCTCTTGCACGCATACACGTTTGTGTAAGACTGGGTGTCTGCTGTACGTGAGAGTGTGTCTGTGTGGGTGAAAGTCTGTTTCCGAGGTATCGCTCTACATCGAGGCATGTTGTCAGTGTTTCTACCCGCGCCCCACAGAGAGTGCGTGTGTGAGAATGACCCGGCCATATGGTGACCTGCGTCAGCTCTGCTTAACCCATTGAGACCTGGAACTGTCTCATCTTTAGATTTGAGCTAAAAAGCATTATTTTACACTTTGGGCTATTCAAAAATAGCAGATATACAAGCTCGTAGCGCGGCACCGAGTGCCGCGCTACGAGCTTGTAGATCTGCTATTTTTGAAAAATCGTGAAAATGTGTACAAATCTTTGAATATATATATTTTTAAAGCTAACATTTTTAACTCAAATCTTTGCTTCTGGGGGTCCCTGGAACAAAATATTTTGATGGGGGTCCGCGGCTAAATACATATAATTTTGGGGGTCCTTGACATGAAAAAGTTTGAGCACCACTGATATAGAAACATACGTTTTTCAGAAAACAGTTGGGATTTAGGAGACGCGTAGAATCGGCTTCAGGTCTCAATGGGTTAACACACATTTGGTTGTCGTCAGTGCTACTTACGAACAGGGTGGGAAATTAGCGGCAGCCACAAGTCCCAGTGCTTGTGGGTTTGGTCTGTGGCTTGTCAGTTTGTCAATTTGGTTCGAATCCCCAAATTACCGTGACCACGAGTTCAAAAATAAAGACCAATCCTCTGGGAAACATAGAACAGCTGGTCTGGTAAAATGAGATGAAAGCATCGACAGGCTATGTGTTCTGCACATATCTTGGCTGCTGCTGTTGCTGAAGATGATATACGTTAGTCATGTCGTTGCTGTCAGGTATAAACGTTGTATGTCAATACCGTTGCCTCTCAGGAAATGGAAAAAAGAAACCTGTGCGCCAGAGCCAGTGTATCCAAATGAGTTATTTGATCTCAAGCTGTTGTTAATACCTTTACATTGGATCGATATTTATAAAACCGACAGACACACTTAACCACTTTCAAAATGTTTCAAAACTAGTAGGGCATTATTTACGTTTTAAAAAAACATAAAAAGTTGGAATATCGAGATACAAGGTTTCTGCCTGACGGCAACAATGATGCTTTTGTCTTTTGTTTCTCTTAACCCATTAAGACCTGGAACTGTGTCATTTTTAGATTTGAGCTAAAAAGCATTATGTTACACTTTGGGCTATTCAAAAATAGCAGATATACAAGCTCATAGCGCGGCACCGAGTGCCGCGCTACGAGCTTGTAGATCTGCTATTTTTGAAAAATCGTGAAAATGTGTGCACATCTTTGAATATATATATTTTTAAAGCGAACATTTTTAACTCAAATCTTTGCTTCTGGGGGGTCCCTGGAACAAGATATTTTGATGGGGGTCCGCGGCCAAATACATATAATTTTGGGGGTCCTTGACATGAAAAAGATTGAGCACCACTGATATAGAAACATATGTTTTTCAGAATACTGTTGAGATTTAGGAGACATGTAGAATCGGCTTCAGGTCTCAATGGGTTAACACACACACAGTCTTACTATTTTCACTCTCTCTCTTCCATATTCTGGTGCCATGGATTGACCACCAGCATCAGCAGCACACTGATGGACATGGAGAGCACGGCGTCCAGCGGGCGCTCCACGCCGGCCATGATGACGCCGGCCATGATGAACGGAGGCGGCAGCGGGGGCTTGGTCAGCGGTCCAGGGTCCACGACGGGCTCGGTGACGGGGGGCTCGAAGGCCCTGGTGGGCTACACCTGCTGCTGGGACAACTGCCTGCTCCTGTTCCCCAGCAGCCCCGACCTGGCCGAACACATCAGGTCCATGCATGTGGACGGACAGAGAGGAGGGGTATGTTTGTCTCTTCCCTAATAGTTATTTTTATTTTGTATATTATGACAAGACACCGGTCAATACAGTACAATGCAGTAGACTTGGAAATGTGTCCGATACTCCTTATTTGGACGTATCGGAATCGGCGAGTACACCAGTCTATCACCGATCCGAGGGGTTGACACTAGCGGTTGCCCGACTGCCCATGGCAGGTAAATAAAACAAAAGTTGCCCACGTTTGAGTGGGCACGCAACTGTCTTTAGTTCGCTATAAACACAACACGAGATATATCTGTCTAAACACCTGAACGTGGCTAGAGTGCTCCATCTCCTCTCTCGCTCTCGCCCTCTCTCTCTCTCACACACACACACACACACACACACAAGCCACACGCACACTCTCAACGTGCAGTGGCTTTTTGTTGCTACGGTGTACAGCTACAGTTACCTCCACAACATATTCTAGGATCCTATCAGTTCAGGCCGCCAGAGGATATCGTCTCCTCTGTAGACAGTTTTAAAGCACAGCTCAAGACTCATTTCTTCACTCTTGCTTTTAGTTTATTCTGTTTCTTCTGAATCTCTGTGTTATTTCTGTCTTCATTGTTTTGCCTGACCCACTGCCTTTTATTTTTAGCCGTTATTTCTTGCCACTGTATTTTGCCATTGCTCTATTGTTTTACTTGTTTTGCTTGACCCACTGCCTTTTATTTGTAGCCATTATTTCTTGCCATTGTTTCTTGCCATTGCTCTATTGTTGCCATTGCTCTAATGTTTTTGTTTTTGCTCTGTGTTGTGTTTTTATTTTTTGTCTTTCTTTCTCTGTAAAGCACTTTCAGCTGCATTTATGTCATGAAAGGTGCTCTATAAATAAAGTTTAGTATTATCGTCGGTGTCCAGGACCAACCAGCTAACTCCATTTTCAGCTTCTTTTTTTTCCATAAATCAACGTTATTGAACTCCCTTTACGTCTGTGTAAAAAAACAACAACATCTGAACCAATGAAAAGTATTAAAAAGCGCCTCTGACAAAACCTCCCAACTCCATTGGATCCTCAAACTGTCCGTCAACACCACGCAACTCCCCCCCCCTCTCCTCTACTGCTGCCTTTGCACAGCACAGAGCAGAGCGCGCTGTGCAGTGAGAGGAGAAGCAGCACGTAAACAAACTAAGCGGCAGGGTTTTTCTCCTATGCAGTGTACCTGTTTATCAAACTTAGCACTGACGCTAATTTTATGAAAACAAGTAATTCTATTTCTAAAATCTATGAAGTGTTTAATGAGGAGAGCACAAGAAGAAAGGAGTTCATAGCATTTCTGTCGCGCTAGTTCTACTCAAACTCCAACTCTGTGAACCCCTCTTTGCAGAAGTTATTGTAATATTTAAAGTCCTGTTTATTATTGTAGGCCTATATAATAAGTGTCATGAAGCATCAGGGCATTAATTCACACGTTGTGATGCGTTGTGAGCTTGGAGATCCATTGTTAGCTTTTGGGAATTTAGACCCATTTGAAACCTCTCCCTCAGCAGCTGAGTTATTGTCAGCTGTTCGGACTCCTAACTCCACTTCAGCTGGATTTCTGTTTGTACGAAACTCCTAACTCCACTGGATTTGGGTAAAGTGGTGATAATATAATGACACATGCAAGTATCTGACAATATATAAAGTCACTATACCAACTTTAATGAGGCAGTATTGCTTTGTTTTAAAAATGTGAGGTTTTCTTCATTTCCTGAAAAACCTATATTTTGTTTTTTTCATTTCCTGAACAATGAGCGTTTTGGAGTTAGCTGGTTGCAGCTGGACAGCAGAGATATAGAGTTAGTTCATGTTGTGTCGTAGATGTCCAACTTTCATTTCATCATGTAGTGCAAATAATCAAGAGAGAAATTACTAGATATGTCCGACTTCCACTGAGACAATGTTCGGGGGAAGATCTGTTAGTCTCTGTCTAAAGGCCCACAAGCACCCTCATCATATTGCTCATAACTTGCTTCCAATGCAAATCACTTTGATTTTGTTGTCTAATTTAGCAAAATGCTCACATGCCGATGAACCGAAACACCTCCTCCTGGGGCATGATAAATTTGATTGAATTCTTAAAAAACAACCTATCCCGTTACAGAGTTTCAAAGCCAAATCAAGATCAAGATATATCACATCCACTTGACTTCTTTATCCAAAGGCTTTTGAGCAGCACTATATCTGTGTTGTGTCTTGCCTTCAAAGTCAAACATCGTAGACTGCGCCCCAGTTGCTTAAACCCCAGCATCCATATCCGAGGGGGAGGGGGGTATATAAGCCACAAATAGCTGATCTTCTATAGATCTAGATCGGGCTATTTTTTGCGAAGACATTTGGTGTAGACGAGAACAATGAAAAGTACAGAGCCGACTCAGGTTCAGTTTACCAGTCTAGAGGGTTATCAGATTTGACTGATATTCCTTTCCCATTTTCCCTGGCAGATTGAATAACGATAATGTATTTTATTTGTATTGCACTTTTTATTCACAGGGAATCTCAGAGTGCAAAAGGAATAGGTTTACAGTCGTTGTGACATTCCCCCCCCCACTTGCTAAATTGTATGTGTGTGTGCCTCTATCTTCCAGGTGTTTGTGTGTCTGTGGAAGGGCTGTAAAGTGTACAACACACCGTCCACCAGTCAGAGCTGGCTCCAGAGACACATGTTGTCTCACAGCGGAGACAAACCCTTCAAGGTGAGAGCCCCTCCACTTCCATCACACATCGTTGGTGTCAGGTGGAAACCAAAACCATTGCTTTTCAGGGAATGGAAAAATGGAGCCAGTTATTATAGTTATTTAGACTTGACCATTTTCACTTTAAAACCCTTTCAAAAACTGCAGATCTACATGCTCACAACACCCTGTGAGCTTGTAGATCGGATATTTTCGTTCATTTTGTGACACTCTTGTACGAAGAAGTTGGCTTTAAAGGTAGGGTAAGTGATATTTTTTGGTTAAAACAAAAAGTTTTTTAGTAATCATTGCTATATCAGGCTTATGGGACAGAATCCTGTTGTTTTCATTAACTAATCACTTTTAACGTGTTGTTAATTCAGTAAGTTGCTCTGATGAAGACCAAGAATGCCTAGATTGTAAATGTACTTTTCTGAGTGTTTGAGCCAAAATAAAAAGTGAGAACGCAACGGCACTTTGACGTTTTCACTAGAGAGTGTTGTCGTGTTAGAGTGTTAAACGTGGCCTAAGACTGAGGTTATGTGTTGCGCTTTGTGTGCCAGTAAGGAGGCGAGCAGCCGTGGCAGGCGCCTGAGTGACGGACGACTGGTCAATACCGGAGAATAGGGAGTTGCAATAATCCAGTCTAGAAGATGTTAAAGTATGGATTGCCATCTCCATCTCATCTGTTTAGGTGGAAGATAGGGTTTAACCTTGGCTAACAGTCGTAGTTGAAAGAAACTACTTTTAACAACGGAGCTTATGTGTTTGTTGAAGGTGAAGGTACTGTCAAAGATGACACCAAGAGACATGGATTCTCCTGTTACTGAACAAACACTGAATAGCAATGAGTACTATCAGAATATAGAGCTATTTAACATTTATTTTAACCAAAGAAAATCACTTACCTTTACTTTACGGGGGAAAAAAACATAAAAAGTTGAAACATACATACAAAGTTTCTGCCTGATGGCAACAATATATAGTTGGCATGTAATGAATAAATCACTCGTTACCTCTCATCTGTGTATAAATGACCTGTTACCTCTCATCTGTGTATAAATGACCTGTTACCTCTCATCTGTGTATAAATTACCTGTTACCTCTCATCTGTGTATAAATGACCTGTTACCTCTCATCTGTGTATAAATGACCTGTTACCTCTCATCTGTGTATAAATGACCTGTTACCTCTCATCTGTGTATAAATGACCTGTTACCTCTCATCTGTGTATAAATGACCTGTTACCTCTCATCTGTGTATAAATGACCTGTTACCTCTCATCTGTATATAAATCACTGTTTACCTCTCTTGTCCTCCTACAGTGTGTGGTGGGGGGGTGCAATGCCACCTTTGCCTCCCAGGGGGGGCTGGCGCGCCACGTGCCCACCCACTTCAGCTCCCAGAGCTCGTCCAAGATGGCTAGCCAGGGCAAGGTGAAGGAGGAGTCTCCGTCCAAGGCGGGCCTCAACAAGAGGAGAAAACTCAAGAATAAACGTCGGCGCTCCCTACGTATGTATCATCACTTTCACCTAGGCCTGTCACAAATCGCCTAATAATCGCAATTACTAGAGATAATCTTGACATCTCGTCAGAATTGTTTCCATTCATATGTACAAATTAATCTGATTTACAAGCTCACAACGTAGTGAGCGTGTAGATCTGCTATGTCTGCTATTCTTGGAAGATCTGAAATCAGTCTGGTTGTGGTGGCCAGACGGTGACGTCACAAAGTTCACCGTCAAATCCTCAGTGTTGGTTTAATTATCTCAGAAGAGTGTACAAATGTAACCATGTTACATTTGTACACTCTTCTGAGTTTCATTAACTAATCACTTTTAACGTGTTGTTGAGTAAGTTGCTCTGATGAAGACCAAGAATGCCTAGATTGTAAATGTAATTTTCTGACTTTTCTGTCTATTTAAAGGGAAATCAAGTTTACTCTAATGCAATTTAGAAGAACTCCCTGAAACACCGCCTTTGTTTACTAGTTTTGAATTTAAAAAGAGTGACTGAGATTTTGAGACGGTAGGAGCAGTTATTGATTTGAATTGCCAAATGCCAATGCGATGAAACCAATTGTAGATAACTCGAAAACTGTGCTATTGTTAAACTTGCATGGTGTGATAGATGACGACGGATCTGATTCTGTGACATTATGGAAATTACTGTATACCCAAAAGTTAAATACAACATCAGCTCGGAAAAGTCAGATAGGCTCCATGGATTTGACAAGCAATTGTTGGACATCTGAGTACACACGATTTCCAACAACTGGACATTGACTGGACGTCTTTTCCCCTGAACGCATAACCGTTTTTCACATTGTTTTTAAGAAATGTTGATTTGGCACACACTTGCCTTGACATGCCTGTAAGCCAGCATACATGAATGTACTACTAGCTCAGACCATACCCCCTCACTGTTTCTAGATTAGCACTGTCATTTTGCCCACCTTGACCTTGCCTCTTTGGTTTGTGTGTTTTTTCCAGCCCGACCCCACGATTTCTTCGACGCCCAGACTATGGACGCCATCCGTCACCGAGCCATTTGTCTCAACCTGGCTACGCAGATCGAAGGCCTAGGCAACGGACACAGTGTCGTCTTCCACAGTACAGTACGTTCACACACATGCAAACACAAGTATACAACTCTTAAGCCACAGCCTGTACATATACACACAGTATCCCACGTATTCCTGAGGTTGTGACTGTGCTGCAGACTTGGTGTAACAATATTAAAAAAACACTATACTATGTGATAGTAGCACCATAACAAGTACATAAGATGATATTAATCATATTTAACAAATAACGATATATATACAAAAAAATAAAAAATATTGAAAACTGTAGGATTCAACTTTTGATTTCCTATTTCCCTGCCATAACATCAGCTGCGACTGTTCTGAGTAGCTTGTGAAGTGTGAAAGGACCACATTGGAAACTAGAAAAGTAGCTTTCCACCAAGCCAGGTTGCCTACCCAGGCAGGTTGCCTACCCTGCAAAATTTGGTAGTCAGTCATAGCCTTTTGGAATGGAATATGAAGTGGGTGTGTGTTGCTCATAGATTCAATTATGGCCAATCAAATGATCTCCTTTCATTAGTGAGCTCGGCACAACGGGCGTACTGACTGCTGGCCACAGTGTCATGGAAGAAAAGCCTCAGAACCTCAATTCCTGTAGAGACTCTTCTCCCTCCTGGCTTCCAATCTGTAGAGTAAACTCCCCACTGCAGTCAGAACTGCAGACCCGCCCCTAATTTCCCACCGTGGTCTGAAGCCTCACCTCTTCAGACTCCACCTCAGCCCCTAGCAACCCCTTTCGATAGATGTACTATGCAGATGTACAGTATCTTGGTCACTTGTTCTCATGGTTTTGTTACTTAGGTTTGTTTTTGTGTTGACCACAAATGTTAAGAATGTTATTTAGATTATGAGTATGTTGTATGGACAGATGGACAGATGCTGAGTTCATTGTTTACCTGGTATCGTACTTTCTTTGAGGCACAAATGATTTCTCTCAGCACTCTACCTATGTGTCTACCGGTATTTACATTTTTGTTCGTTGAATAGAGTTCATGCTTACTCAGCTGATTATGATCTTGCACTTGTAATTTCCATTGAAAGTATTTTTTTTCATGAGCGCCCCATCGATTTTGTAGTATTCCTTGAGAAGAGAGAGGATAGAGGTACAGTGAGAGCAACGGGAAGATATTTAAAACAGATTGAATGGAACAAATAAACAGGGGTGCACATAACTTTTTAGGTCTGGTACGCAGAAGAGCACCTGGACATGTGACTTGGTGCGCATGGCGCCCGTCCCGTTTTGTCAACGGGGGGGGGGGTTCAGCCCGGACAGTTTTGTCAACGGGGGGGGGGGGGGGGGGGAGAAAGAAAGGACGCTCTGCTTCTAAATTCCGCCGATTTTCGCCGTTTTTTTTTTCTCACGCTGTTAGATGAAGCCCCCAAGGCTGGTGCCCTGTGCTGCTGCGCTGATTTTATCCGCCAGATTGGGACGTTCACGGCATATTTTGCACCATTACGGTGCGTTCATCATCGGTGACGAGTGCCTCTAACAGCCGCTGCTGGCTGCGTGCACGCAGCGAGGCAATGCGAGGCGATGCGAGTCATATTTGATATCTCTACCCCTGTGCCTAATGGCTGTACATGGGGCCGACGGGTGCTTTAGAGTGATTGTGTGAGTGTGGCTTCAGGAAGTAAATTCCTAGCCTCGATCTCCAGGCTTTTATTTTTTAGTTTTGCTAAAAAATAAAAGCTTGGAAATTCCTGTCCCAGCTGTTGGTGCGCAAAAGCGCCTCG
Organism: Gymnoscopelus microlampas; assembly: GCF_963454915.1. Lineage (NCBI taxonomy): Eukaryota > Metazoa > Chordata > Actinopteri > Myctophiformes > Myctophidae > Gymnoscopelus > Gymnoscopelus microlampas. The sequence goes on from NC_139960.1 coordinate 4,272,905, forward strand.
TGTCGCCTGATGTGGTGCGCATTTTTTATTTTGGGTGCGCACCTGCGCACCAGTTATGTGCACCCCTGCAAATAAAGGTATACTGTATATGTAGGATGTTAGCATCATATGCAGGCGTGTACATGTTATCTAAACAGCATCATATGCAGGTGAAGAATGTTTCCTTAAGGTGCTGTTTCAAGTCCAATTTGTGCAGTGTGGGCGGTAAAAAAAAAAGAGCATGTCCTCCTTGGTGCTGATTCATCAACAACTAATTTACAGCACCTCAAACAGACTGCCAAGAGCAGATAATGGAAAATGATCTCGAGAGGAAATAACAGATGCGGTGGATACAACACTGGTCTTATGAGAAGCGCTTCACAGTGGTGTGAGAAACACTTCAATTATGTGAAGCGATGAGAGAATCCTTTTGCTGGAGGATTTTGGCTGCTTTGTAGAGGATGGAGACATCAATAGATGTGTTGTTTTTCCCTGGTCATCGTCAAAAAGGCACCAGCCGCCAGATTCAATCATACTAATTTGATGTCTGGAATTGGGCTTCTAATACTCTCGCGAAGGCATGTGGTGTTAGTTGCATTTGATGTCTGGAAAGCCCAGATCAGCCATGTGCCTGTCATAGATGGCTGTCAAGTAATGTCATTGTCAGTGATTCTCCTGAGCAAAGATACATGAATCCACTTAACTCATTCATTGACCTCTGATGGCCTTTTAGTTTAATCATGTCACATCCAACAGTTTCTGCATGTTGATTCCAGGGACGTGGCACATTAGCATATTCATGAGCGGTTCTTCCTGCACGCTTGGCATAATGGCATAATTATTAATAGATCCTGGAATTGTTAATGAGGGCACAGACAGAAGACAAGTTCAAGATACTATAAATCTCCTTTATAGATGTTTTTTTGGATGACAAAAAACACTTGACTGGGACATTCTTGATCAAACATTTATATTTCTGACCAAGTTTGGATGTGTGTTAAATTAACTGTTACACCCTTACAAGATAGAGCTCTATTTTTCCAACTTCATGGTCATTCACTTTGACACCAGCAGGGGAGTCAGCCAGCCATTCTTTATTTTTATTTTTGTGGCCAGAGGTTCATAAACGGGCACCACTTTCAGGCAGAAACCAAAACATTACAACTCTTAATTAAGTATAAAGCGTGGAGCCAGAATTGTTCATCTCGTGTCTATAAATAAATGTGCCTCGCTGATCTTTCCATCTAGGTAATAGCCAGGAGGAAAGAAGACTCTGGAAAAGTGAAGGTCCTCTTACACTGGACACCTGAAGACATGTAAGCCAAGGCTCCAACTAATGATTATTCTCTTAGTAATTATTCTATATTATTCTATATTATTTTTTTCATATGTCATAGAATCGACTAAATCGAGTAGTCTGATTAACGACTTAAGCCTTATTAACCCTTTAAGACCTGGAACGCATCTGTGTCATTTTTTTATTTGAACTAAAAAGCATTATTTTACACTTTGGCTATTAAAAAATAGCAAATATACAAGCTCATAGCGCAAGCTTGTAGATCTGCTATTTAAAAAAAATGAACATTTGAAAAAGTGAACATTTTTGCAAATCTTTGAATATATATATATAATATATACAGTATATATATATATATATTTTATTTTTATTTTTTATTATCTATTTTTTTTTTTTTTTTTTTTTACAGCAAACATTTGTAAGTCTGGGGGGTCCCTGGGATTTTTTTTTTTTAGATGAGGGGCATATCAAATACATATCATTTTGGGGTCCTTGACATGAAAAAGTTTGAGAACCACTGAAATAGCAACGTACGTTTAAAAAAGAAAACTGATTTAGAAGACATTTTGTAGAATCGGCCTCAGGCCTTAATGGGAAAACAGTTTATGTTGAGTGAAAATCCGATCTACGTGCTCTGCTATTTTCTATATTTTTGAGCATTCAAAAAATGAATTTTAAACTATCCCCAAATTGATGATTTTATTCAAATGTGTATATTTCTTTAATACTGTATATATTCCTCTGTCTCAGTATGCCAGACGTGTGGGTGAATGAAAGCGACAGGCCACAGCAGAAGACCAAAGTGGTGCATTTATCCAAGCTGCCCACAGACACGGCTGTACTGCTAGACCCCAACATCTACAGGTGTGTGATAGAGTGTGATTTTACTGACTTTACTGATCATAACCGAGGAAAAAAACGTATTTTGTACCTTCTGTAAATCATTATTTCTGTGTAGTTAGCGGTCAACCTAGCCGTGTTAGCTCAGGAATATCCCCCTAAACAAAAACGACAGCATGTCTATTGTAAAATAAGCTACTCAAGACAACTCAGAATACCTGCTTAAGCAGCCCCCCCCCCCCCCCCCCCCCCTGTCAGATGTACTGTAAACCAGTGGTTCTCAAACCTTTTCATGTCAAGGACCCCCAAAAGGATATGTATTTGGCCGCGGACCCCCATCTAAAAATATTTCGTTCCAGGGACCCCCAGAAGCAAAGATCTGAGTTACAAATGTTCGCTTTAAAATATATATATATATGAAGATGCACAAGTTTTCACGATTTTTCAAAAATAGCAGATCTACAAGCTCATAGCGCAGCACTCGGTGCTGCGCTATGAGCTTGTATATCTGATTTTTTTTAATAGCCAAACTATAAACTAATATGGTTAAAGTGTTTAAAATGATTGTGACACTATAGTAACACATTTTGCTGGGGACCCCACTTTGAGAACAAATGGGCACATGCTTGAGTTACATGTTAGCCACTTAAGCCCTTTATACTTCTCGTACACCGAATAGTGACAATATCCAGTTGACAAACTCACAGCTGAGTTGTAGATCTGCTATTTTTCCTGTTTTTGAAACTTTTTGAAAAATGTTTTGGCCTCAATCTCATATCACATTGAGAACATACAGTGAGAACATACAGTGAGAACATACACTGGATAAAATGAAGTTATTATTGTGTGCAAAATGCCTACTGGACTACTTCCAAACAGACATGGCCAAATGCCCCTCCTGTGATCTTTTGCACCCACCCAAGGGGGGGGGGGGCTGACCCCAGGTTGAGAACCACTGGCATAGGACATTGAAACATCAGAAAGTACATTGGCAGACATGGTGTTTTTTTCCCACTGATATCTGACTCTTACTTTATTTCCAGGATGTTCTTCTAATGAGGTCCCGAGAACGTACCAATGTCACATCCTGCTATCTCGACCAATGAGGCGAGGCCCCTCCCACCTTTGTCCTCGTTGTAAATGCTTCCTACCGCTCTTCCACCATGACCGTCAGATGCCCCACCCCCCCCCCCCATCCCACCAAGAACGACGCGTGTCTCTTCGTGAATCATTTTCCCTGGATCTGTGAAAAAATCTCCCGAAATCTCTTACTGGCAAGTTTTGGAGGGGGAAGTGTTGCTTCTATGTTTTAGGTCAGTGGTTCTCAAAGTGGGGTCCGGGGACCCCCAAGGTTCCTTGAGAGGGTTTCAGGGGGGTCCCCAGTTAAATGTTAAATGATGGATAGTTAGGAACCAAATGGACTCTTACAGGTCTGTAACTCTGAGAGTGTACAAATGGACCCTCAATGAGTTATGGGGGTCCTTGAAAATAAGAAGTTTGAGAACCACTGTTTTAGGTAACGCTACTAGACTTAAGAGCTAACTGAAGCAAGGTGTAACTGACGATATTGTAGAGACCTAGACATTTGTAGAAAAACCTGTCTTTGTAAATACTTTTGAAGATTTGTAATATATTTTTGTACTTTGAAATTTTACTGTAATGTAGATAGTCCTCTTTTTCTGCCAAACTTTTTTTTTTTTTAATTAATAGATGTTCTAAAAAATGGTAACAACATTGCGTGTGCGTATAGTTGACTGGTTTGACGTCTTTTTTTTAAATAATTCTCGCTGCTTTTCTTTGTATTTCTTTAAGCAACAGATCATATTCTGGCACCAAAACTGGATCTCTTGTTTTTTTTAAATCAAAGCACTGTTCAGAATTCCAGGTCACGTATGAACCCTGTGCAAGACTCAGACGAACTGTTCCAACCCAGTGGGTGAAGCTTGCTTGCAAGTTGGCCACCATTCCACAACAACAGCGAAAATAACATGATTTATTTTTCTTTCTTAACTCATTGACTGCCAGAGTTAAAACATCGTCCATAGCTGCCCTTGCCAGCGTTTTCACTAACCTTTGAAAAAACGTACAGTATTTTTCTTCACAGCGATCCACCCGCCGATCGCTTTAAAAGACATAGGGAGGTCTCGTAGAATCGGAGAAAAAAAAAATTGTGCCGCCGCAATAATCCCTTCCATAGTTATTGGCAGTTGAATGTAGCTTGTTTTCGCCAAAAAGCAACAGAAAGCAGAGAAAATACGATTTTTTATAAATGCTATAATACTAAACGAAACCAGCTCCATTTTGTTGTGATCACGTGAGCTTTGGCTGTGCTGCTCATCATCATCATGATTCACAGGCTGCGGAATCGCGCCCTCTAGCGTAAACCATTGAAAACACCACACACTCGTCAATTCATGCCGCGTGAGCCTTGGGCGAATTGACGAGTGCACTCGTCAATGGCAGTCAATGAGTTGATAAACATGCGACTGACAATTAGCTAATACTTTTCCACCCCCCCCTCCCCCATCGGAAGTTGGTTAGTTCATTAGTGCCTGTAATAATCGTTCACTGTATCCCAATGTGACCACGGTGCTCTCGTAAAAAGGAACAAGATCACGGAGACCTAATCTGTAAATATCGCACAGGGTGTGGTGCATTATGGGATGGGCCAGGAAGGAACTACTGGATATGACATCGGTGGAAGCCGCAGGCTGAAGGCCAATGCAGGCTCCTTACAACGTCGGAAAGTCTTCCGGTTCGGACAGGCTTTCCGAACTAAAGTTCAGAGAGTCGGGACATCTGGAGGCGCACGAGTTCCGAGAGAAGGTTCTGAGATCGCCCATCAAAAGTTCTGAATGACGTCAATTTGTAGTTCTATCACCTACCTTTCTGAAGAAACGTTTGGACGTCGAAAGGAGTATGTACCGGGTTTGACTCTGAGGGGCCTACATGCTTTGTGAACATGGTTCATTGTACATACAGTATATGTGATAGGAAGGTAGCTTTTCTGTGCATGAGAATAATATGCTCACATCCATAACTCTCTGTTGAGCTCTGCATCTGCTTAGGGGCTGAAATTCATCTCTTGGCTCTGCTCTGTCTACAGCCTGATGTGCCCTGTTGTTAGATTGAAAATAATTTATTTTAGACGCGCGGCAGAGTATATAAATTAGGCTTGAATGTTGTAGTGGATGTCACCTTCACTCATACTGCTTTTAATAACTTTGATCAGGGTGACTGACCATATTCACACATTTTCTCTTACAACATACTCCAGTGTGACATAAGAGCAAAATGTTGCTGTGTGTATATGCTCAATGAAGTCGTGTGCTCTTGGTGTGCGTTTCTGTTATCTACAGTGTGCTAACAATAGGCAAATAAGGAACAGTATTACTATTTCACTCCGCTGTTTGCCGTCTGTCTGGGTAGCCTTTTGCATGTTAGAGCACAGAGAGTAGAGACTAGGGGGTAATAATGTCACTCCAACTTTGAATTCTGTCAAAACAGGAAGTAAATTCTTTGGGTATACATACGTACAATTGAGAGTAACCATTCTCAGTACAGCAGGACAAAGTCAATTGATCAATCCCATCCCAGATGCTATCCTGATGTGTGTGTGTGTGTGTGTGTGTGTGTGTGTGTGTGTGCGCGTGCGTGAGTGTGTGTAAAAATATGTGAGGTAATTATGCTCTGGCTTTTTGAATAAAACTGAAAACGAAATGTAACTTATTTTGTTTCTCATTGTTTTCATATTTTGCTGCCTACGATTGTGACAGTGACTCATCATACACACACACACAAAGTGGTGTAAAGTGCCACATTTTCCATGTGCAGAGCTAACTGACATAGTTAAGTCTGACGTTGTGGACTCTATATTTGGATATGGCTGAATCATAGTGACAAAGATGATCCCCAGAATCAACACTCTCCAAGACTTCATCTTAAAAGACCTTTGACTAATCCCAGAATTTGCCACCCTCTGTTCTAACCCCGGTATTTGACCTTACAGCGTAGATACTTATGCGTTATACAGATAAAATTAAGCAGGTAGACATAATGCTATGCCACCGCTTTAGAGTGTGTGTTCAGTAACAGGTGTCTCCTTGCTTCTCCAGCTCTTGGATACACTGACAATAAGTATTTGCTTGGGTCTCCAATTTCAGCCAATCAGGAAACGGTACTCAATTTAGTCGGATCATGTCTTTCAGAATACAGAGCTATTTAACTCATTTTATATAACCTTTAACCAGTGGTGGAAAGTACTAAGTACATTTACTTAAGTACTATAAAAAATAAAATGTTGAGGTATTTGTACTTTACTTAATTTCCGATACTTTTACTTCTGCTCCACTACATCTCGGATCCAAATATTGTACTTTTACTCCACTATAATTATTTGAAAGGTTCAGTTACTAGTTACTTTGTAGGTTTTGATTATTATTACAAAACATACATTAGCCGATCTACAAGATCTGCTATTTTCAAAAGATGTTCATACATTTGAAAACTAGAAATGGGACATTGTGCACAGAGTACTTTTGGTACTTTAAGTACATTTTGATACCAATACTTTTGCACTTTTACTCGAGTAAATTTTGAATTCCGGACTTTTACAGAGTATTTAACAGAGTATTTCGACATTGCATCATTGATACTCAAGTAAAAAAAAATCGAGTACTTCTTCCACCACTGAGTATATGCTGACGTCATATTGAGTGGCCGGAACAAGCAGCAGCAAACAACTGACATCAGTGATGGCTGGACTGCTAAAGAAGGTACGTATGGAGGTCATGTTATTGTTTGGTTATAACACACTGTACGTGTGTGTATTGTTAATACAGTCTCGTGAACTAAGCCTGTTCTGTATGCTAATATTCATACGGTTATAGAATTAATTGGTTCTATTTAAACCAAGACAAACGGCGTAGGTCGTGTTAACCAGTAAGCTAGCAGATATGCTACTATGGCATTGCTAGCACTAGCTGAAGCAGTGGTTCTCAAACTTTGTCATGCCAAGGACCCCCAAATTGACACTTATTAGCCTGCGGACCCCCATTTGAAAAGATATGCCAGGGACCCCCCATAAGAGACGATTTTGTATGGCTCTAGCAGTGATTCTCAACCATTTTATTTCAAGGACCCCCAGTTTGACATGCATTAGGGCTACGGACCCCCATTTAATAACATTTCTATCTCTGGGACCCCAATTTATATTGGTTCCATTTGTACACTCTCTGAGTTACATACCCATAAGGGTCCATTTGGTTCCTAACTATCCATCATTTAGCTGGGGACCCCCTGGAACTCCCTCAATGACCCCTGGGGGTCCCCGGACCCCACTTTGAGAATCAATGAGCTAAAGAACAAGATTATCACAATAATCTTACCCTGTTCATTTTGGCTTGAGTTGAAATACAGGTTTTTATGCAAGGACGAAGCACAGTTGTGCAATCTATGGTGGTTAATATAATGGCAAGACGTAATCAAATTGAATAGAATGATGTTTGTTCTATATTCTGTCAGTGTTTATGTTCTAGTGTGGATGAACAGCTTCTCAAGGCAAGGCTTTTAATAGGCAGCCTATTGTATCATTTTTGAAGTTCAAACTCTGCTGCCTGATTAGATATATCCACACAAATCCAGGTTGTATGAGACTTTGACCTACAGCCTCAATGCTGTATTTGAGCTGTTGGGACTAATGACAAAGTTCTTCTACCCCAGTTTTGTACACACATATTCTGTGATTCTGTAAATCCACAATCAAAGTCTTGAACAGGTTGTTGGAAAATTGTACTGGCTGGAGTTGGTATATAAACCAGTGGTTCTCAGACCCTTTAATTTGAAGGACCCCCATAACTCTGAGTTACAGACTTGAAGTAAGATCAGACACTGACTGATCTTATCTTGTTGTACTGCTCTTTTACCTTGTTCTGTAAAGCATTTTGTAATTATATTTGGAAAAGCGCTATACAAATTCATTATAAGGGACCATTTGGAATCCCCTCAAGGAACGCTGATGGTCCCCGGACCCCACTTTTTTCTTTCTTTTTTTGCTTAATGTTTTCTGGCAATAGACATGGGCAATATGTAAAAGCAGTTGGGAATAATGACTATAAAACTTGTGGAGTTTTGAAGTTTAAAAAAAAAATGTTTGTCTTATCTGCTTCCTTTTAGACCACAGGGCTGGTGGGCCTGGCTGTGTCCCAGAATCCTCATGAGGTAAGAGGAGACTCACAGGCAGACAGTGATTTTGGGTCTCCCCAAAATGCAGGAGCATTAAGTGCTTAAGTTAAGTAGGGTTTCTGTTGATAACGTTGCTGTCAGGTGGAAACCATGTATGTCCAAAACCGTTCCTTTTTTAAACCATTTAAAGTAGTGAAAATATGCGTCGATGCGAGCTTGAAGACTACTTTTGTGCGAAACTCTTGTATGATGAACGAGGGCATTCATTTACAAAAAAGAAAGAGTATGGAGGTACGAGATTTCTGCCCAACAGCAACGATATGGCAACTAAACCTGAATCACCAGCAATGACATGTAGGGCTACAATGATCTATTATTTTTTATATAATCACATTTCAAATAACATTTCAAGAACGAGCTCCGAGCCACTCAGCTTGTAGCTTGTAGCTTGTAGATCGGCTATTTTCACTAAGTTAAACTGGAGCTATGTTTGTCTATAAATCTAGAAAGTTTTACATGCAAAATTGTAAAGAGCCCATTATGCTCCTTGAATCTTTGCGTGTATCAAATACTTTGATAATGTTGTACTCCTTCAACCATGTTTGTGTTCACCACAGCGCCTGAGGATTCTGTACACCAAGATCCTGGCATCGGTGCAGACCATGCCTCAGGACGCTGCCTACAGAAAATACACCGAACAGCTGGTCAACGATCGCTTCCAGTTCGTCAAAACGGTACGTGCCAATGTCACACTAGCATCGTATAGACTATTAACCACTTAAACCCTCTAGTCGAGACTTAGTAAATCACACCTGAATTGGCTCTATACTTGGACCACTTTTTTCCCTCTACACCAAATCGCTTTGCCAAAATCTAGCCGATCTACAAGCTCACTTGTCACATTGCGACGCGTACTGAGCTTGTAGATCAGCAGTTTTGTTGGCTAATGTTCGCCCCAGAATATGGATGCAACAATCATACATTTTATGGACTGGTTATCTTAATGAGGTAGAGTTGAGTAAAATATGTATAAAGAGGCCTAGCAGTATTCACATAAGACCGTGAAGCGCAAACAGTTATTTGTACAGAAATAAAGTTGACGATTGTAATACAAATAATTGCGATTAACGATTTAATTGTGTTTGTAGCATTGAACATATGAATCAAAATTACATTCATGTTTTTTTAAGGCTTTGTAATCAAAACGTATGACTTTATACTTTAAAAAGATAGAGGAAATAGCTGATCTACAAGTTCACAACGCGGCACGAAGTGACGCGTTAGGTTTGACGATTATGTAAAATAATTGCGACTATCTCAAATAATTGCTATTACACGATTATGTAATAATTGTGACAGCCCTACACTTCAGTTGATTGTTGGTGAAATTATTTCTGTTTGAGAGAGTTGAGTGTTGTTGGTGTTCAATCAGATTGATCAATTAAGTCTCCTCTTATCGATTCAAAGGAGCTGGATGTTGGGAAGCTGGAGCAGAAGATTAACTGTGGTCAGATCGAGGAGGTCATTTTCCAGGTAGGTCACTTTTCACTGACTGACACCACAACTGACTCACTGTTGAACCTCACTTTAACTACTTAAAGAGATAGTTGAATTCATGGATATTCTTTTGTTTTTGTCGCATTCCTAAGCTATAATGTGATGACCGACAGCGGTTCCGGTAGGAGACACAAAGAGTCTCCTTTGTGTCTCCTACCGGAACGGCCACTGGTCATCAAATTTTGGGGTGAACTATTCCTTTAAGCCTTAGTATTATGGTGTCGCATCATGGTAAGAGTGTCTAGACACTCTTGATGAATGTCCAGAGGGACCGAATCATCTGTCAATTTGAATAAATGCTGAGCAAGAGCAGTGTGTGGGATTTTTGTCCATGAAAAACCTTTTTCATGTTGGCTTCAGTTGTCATTGTCCAACGCACCTGCATCTGAACGAAGTGGTATGATGGTGTCGCATGGCAGAAATACCTGACGCTACTTTTGTTTCCACAATTCAGTGTTTAAAATATAAATATATTGTATGTAAACAGTCATCAACATGATTTGTGTGCATGGGGATCTCATCTTAAACAAGCTACGTGCTTAACTGAGCTATCCAGTTTAGTAGACCTTGTATTGCGAATTTGTACTTCCATGTACTGTTATGTACTGCCATGTACTGTTCTCATGTCTTACTAAATAAAGTACATCAATCAATCAATCCATATCCCCTTTATAAAATCAAGCCCTTTTCCCTTTTTTGATTTGCAATGTTGTGTCCTCCCTTCTTTGCAGGCGGAGTGTGAGTTGGCTCTGTCCAGAAAAATGTCAGAGTGGAAGCCATGGGAACCACTCATTGAAGAACCCCCTACCAACCAGTGGAAATGGCCCATCTAAACACTGATATTATTTATTGTAATATTATATATCTGTTAATTTGTGTGTGAGATCCATGCCATACTTATAAATAAATGTACAAATATAAAAATAAATGAATTATATATGCTCTTCATTTAAAAAAAAAAGCCTTAAGGAAAACAACAATGTTTCCTGATATGTCGTATCATATGGCTGTGATTTACATGCACAACATTACAACCAGATAAGTTCTACTAGAAAGACTGAAAGTTGGCACATTCTAAGACAGATCCACCAATACCATAGATATTCACATTAGATTCTTAAAGGATTTTGTTTTGAATTAATGAAAGAATATGGTTTAATTATTAAGTTGGCAAATGGACAAGGAAAATAGATTGTCCATTGATAGATTGTTTATGATATCAATAATTCGCATACACAAATGTATCTGTCTTGTTGATGCCCATGATGAGATATTACAAAAAAATATGTATTGTATACACAAGAACATACTACTCTCACTAGGCCAGACTTACAAAGATTGTCGCAGATATCCGGTCGTCTGCCTATGCGAGACTAGCTAAGCACATAGAGGCACATGTTAAAGGGCGTAATAGTAGAAAGAACCGGTGGAACCGGTGTTCCAGTGAGCCAGTCCAACTTGGGAGACCCCCGTCAGCCTAACACACAGCAATGCACCACATGGACGTTTTGGAAACACTACCACCAGATACCGACTCTCCTCACTATTCTTACCCGCCTATGAGCGCTCATCCTGGGCCACGAGAAAAAGCAGATCTACAAACCCACCACATGTGGCCCTTAACTAATGATATATTAACATTGGTTAAGTAATATTGATTTCATGATTAATTAACAGGAATTAGTGATGAATTCATTATAAACTAATGGTGAATTAATGTATGCGTTAATCATGAATTAAGCGTGTATGAAATTGCTCCCTATAGTAAGTTGTGCCCATAGGTGGTGTGAGGGGTCACTGAAGATCTTGAGGCTCGCTTGTGGAGACGACTAGAGTTCTATTGACATCACCAGAAAGTTCTTATCAGGCAGGCATTTGTTTTTCCTCTATGCTGCCTCAGCCATGTTAACCAGTGTTTAATTTAGAAACTTCTTAAAACAAATATGACTGTAGAAACAAGACGAGACCTTAGAACGCCATGGCTTCCATGTCCATCTCAGACTTCCAGTTAAGTTATCACACACGCACAATGATGTCATTACAGTGACGTCACCGTGACGCAAAGTGGACCTATATAAGTTGGTCTAAATGGAGAATGTTTCCGGAAGAAACATTTCTGTTCTGACGATAGTAGATTTATCAAACACAACAATTAATTTTTTCTTGTGCATAGTTTTACAGGGTATCCAATAACGTGAGAAATGTCCGAATCTGGCTGGGACACCGTGACGAAGAAAAAGCCGACTGCCTCCCCCAAATCCAAGGAAGCCGTTACTACTGCTCAAAGACAGACAACGTCCCAATCTGACTGGGACACCGTGACCGTCTTGAGGAAGAACAGGAAGACTGCTCCCCCCAATTCCAAGGAAGCCATTACTGCTGCTCAAAGACGCGGGGTGGAAATCGAGACAACAAAGAAATATGCTGCAGGGGAGAACAAGCAGCACATTGTGACCAAGAACACAGCCATCTTGGACGGCGAGTCAGAAGAACTGCGCCACCAAAAGGTTCCCCTGGAGGTGGGCAAGGTCATCCAGCGGGGAAGACAGGAGAAAGGCCTGTCCCAGAAAGACCTCAGCACTAAAATCAACGAGAAGGCTCAGGTCATTGCTGAATATGAAAGTGGGAAAGCAATTCCAAACAACCAGGTCATGGGTAAGATAGAACGAGTCATTGGGTTGAAGCTGCGAGGGAAAGACATTGGCCAACCTTTAGACCCAATTAAATCCAAGAAGTAAAAACAGACGAAGCCTTTAAAGGAGCTCTTCCCCACACCTTTTGTACCTGAACCCATTTAAGGTGTTTTCACAATGCATGAGGATGTCTGCGTGTTCCGCTGGCATCTGGTACAGGACTCTCCAGCCCTGAGCCATCGGCCCACTTTTTTCTGACAAAGGCAGGAAAGGTGATTTAAAAAAAAACATTGTACAGCCCACCAAATGCTCTGTTCATATAACACAGGGGCTCTCAAACTTTTCAGCCGAAGACACAAAAGATGTCTCCCTGGGACCCAAACTTACAAAGATACATTATGAGATAACCAATGAATCCCCATTTCAAAAATAGTGAAAAACAAGCTCAAAACACATTGTGATGTGACCTGTTGTGAGCTTGTAGATCTGCAATTTTTTTTTTTTTTTTGCTTTTACATTCTTTTGAAAATCACCCAGAGGGTGAGTGAGTGGGTGGGTCGGATCGACGGTGGACGTCACAAACAGACTAGCACCTTTGCCTGATCCGCACCAAACATGGCACAAACATTGGTCAGGGGTCTGCCACAGGCACACCGTTGCACCAATCTGCACCAAATTTGGCACAAACGCTATGGGGTTTGCCTTGAATATAGTCACACCAGGGGCCACAGGCGCACCGTAGCTCCAATCTGCAACAACCTTGGCACAAACACTGTTCAGGGGTCTGCCATGACAATAGTCACACCAGGGGCTACAGCAGTGTTTAACACTTCAAATGGCCATAACTTGGTGGCCATTGCTCTGATAAGCGCAACATAGTACTGGATTTTCTAGTGTTGAAAAAGATTGCGCTTACTTAACCAAACAACGCTGAAAGCAATGCCGAGCTAATAGAACATGATAAACTTTTTTTTTTCTTCTCCATTTCTTTTTTTTTTTTTGCGAATTGTCATGGTTTGGGACACTTTGTCTTGTTATGTCACAGACGTGATGTGGAGAAGAAGGAAGTAAAGTTCGCACACTGTATCTTACTGTAAGGAGAAAAATGTATTCAAAGAGTATGACAACGTTTCGACCGCTGTGGGTCTTCATCGGGTCTGAGACGTGATGTGCCCATACAGTATATGGAGACCATTTGAAACCAGATTGTCAGGCCTCAAAGGCCTCACCCGGCCTGAGCGGTGGGACATCACATACACAATGTAAAATAACTTGACATATTGTCCGAATTCTGTTTGTGACCTTGGAGCTTGCTTTTATGCCCATATGGAGATATGTCTCTGATGTTATCTGTCCAGACCAGCTGTATCCCTTTTGCTCATATATGGAGATATCTGTGTGCATCTGTCTGTATCTATGCCTCTTTATGCCTCTTGTGCATTCTGGGCCTATAAAATAAACGCATTGTGGGCCAGATGGTGTGGTGCTACAGCAACCATCATCTCTAGTTTGAATCTTTTGGAAATTCATAACAAATTTGTCTATGTGCCATGTGTAACACTTTGCAACTTTCACCAAAATGTAGGCCAGAGTGAGCAGACATTATCAGATGCTTTGAGCTGGTAGGAATCAGTGGCGGAAAGTAACTATAAATACATTTACCCAAGTACATTTACATTTACATATTTTTTGTTTTTATATAATAGTGTATTCAAAAATAGCCAACCAGCTAAAAGCTCACAAGTAAAGTTTAAATACTAATACGGTGTTACAGTCTTTTTTATATTGTTTTATTAGTTTTACTTGATAAGTGATATGTTTTGGTTAAAACAAAAAGGTTTTTGTTAAAAGGTTAATGCACTATATTGTGATAGATCTATCTGTCTCTCCAGCTCTTTAAAGGTAGGGTAAGTGATTTACATTGGTTAACATAAGTGTTAAATAGTTCTATATTCTGATAGTCTGATAGTCATTGCTATAGAGTGTTTGTTCAGTAAAGGAGTCTCCCATGTCTCTCCAGCTCTTTATTAAACAGAACATGCATTTTCAGGTCAGGATACCAATTTTATCCAATCGTGATAGAGAGCTCAGACAGGATACAGATTAAACAAGTGAAATTGGAAGTGATGACACAAATACATCATGAGCTGACCAGATTGGAACTGGAACATTACAAAAATTAAGCTGATAAATTGGTATCTCCTGATTGGCTGAAATGTTGTCACCTACCTGAACATTTATTTTCTGTTTAATAAAGATCTGGAGAGGCAGGAAGACTCCTGTTACTGAACAAACACTCCACAGCAATGAGTACTATCAGAATAATAATAGTGCTTTAACCTTTTAATAAAAGCCTTTTTGTTTTAACCAAAAAATATCACTTTATTAAACAGAAAATACATTTTCAGGTAGGTGACAAAATGCCAGCCAATCAGGAGAGAGTACCCATTCATCAGCTTCATTTTCATAATGTTCCAGTTCCAATTTTGTCTGCTCATTTCTTTGTGTCATCACTTCCAATTGCACTTGGTTAATCTTTATCCTGTGTGAGTTCTCGATCATTATTGGATAAAATTGGTATCCTGACCTGAAAATGCATTTTCTGTTTTATAAAGCGCTGGAGAGACATGGGAGACTCACGTTGCAAACACTCTATATAACAATGAGTACTATCAGAATATAGAGCTATATAACACGTATTTTAACCAAACAAATACACTTAAACTACCTTTTAAGTGAAAATCACACCCTGTGTGAAGTGAGTGGTGCCTTTGATGAGCCCCGTATTGACCCCCGTATTGATGTTGTCATCAATGTTTGTGGACAGACATACATACATACATACATACATACATACATACTGACACACGGACAAAGTCATGTATAGGAGTGGTTGCCTTCGGCACCACTCAAAAGAAATCATCCCAATAAGTAGGGTGGTTACCTCCACCACTGACATGTTTCATTCAAGTTTGAAATCTGCCTCCCTGAGTCGACAAGTCCATTCCATAGAGCAGGGGTCTTCAACGAGAGAGAGATAAAGCAGGGACCCCCAATATATATTGTATAGAATATAATCTTTTCATAGATTTCATAGATAGCTTCATAGACTTGTTTGACAGACACTGTCATCAGTGTTGGATTCATGTTAACGTGTATTTTCAGACTTTTAACCACATAAACCGTCCATACTAAATAGACTTGACCCACTCTGTACTTGGTCTGCTCCCCCCCCCCCCCCCCCCCCCCCACACCAAACCTCTTTGCCGAAAGGCGTTGTGCGCTTGTAGATCTGCTATTCTTGGCTAAAGTTCTCCTCAGAATAGGGATGCTTGGTTGAAGTGGTTAATGTAAAAATGACAAAGATTTGGCGACCCCCCTGTAGTAACTCTGAGGACCCCCTAGGGGTCCCGGACCCCATGTTGAAGACCCCTGCCATAGAGGTATAATATAACGGTCGATTCACCGTGATGTCCACCAGAGGGCGAACGGAGACAGCTTGTCACTGTGTCTTGTCGCATGTGTTGTGCGTCACTGATGAAGTGTCAACATGGAGGGGAACGGAGCAGCTTCCACGAATTCACTTCTGAAAGATGGTAAAAAGAAACAACCACAAAGCTCAAAATGTACTCATATATTAATCCTGCTCGAGCATTGTGTTACGACGTACCCACGTTCATGTTGTTTTGCTCATTGATTCCGCGAAATACGTCATTGATTGAATTTGAACCCTGTGTCTGTAGGCAGTAATAGTTGTTGGATCCAGTTTCCATGGTGTATGATGACTTTCTGGGGGGGTTTAATGTGTATCCATAAATGAAAGCTCAAATTAATCGCGTGATGGTGTCGCTTGCCGAGAATAACAGATCTACAAGCTTTGATACAGGATAGGTGGGCATTATAGGGACATCTGGGCACCTCGATGTAAAAGTGGCTATTTTGTCCAAAATGTTAAAACATACAATATTTGAAAAATGGTCTTAAATGTAGGGTAAGTGATATTGTTTTGGTTAAAACAAAAAGGCTTAAAAAAAAAAAAAAGCACTATATTCTGATAGTACTCATTGCTATAGAGTGTTTGTTCAGTAACAGGAGTCTTCCTGTCTCTCCAGATCTTTATTAAACAGAAAATAAATGTTCAGGTAGGTGACAACATTTCAGCCAATCAGGAGAGAGTACCCATTTATCAGCTTCATGTTTGTAATGTTCCAGTTCCAATCTGGTCAGCTCATTTCTTTGTGTCATCACTTCCCATTTCACTTGTTTAATCTGTATCCTGTCTGAGCTCTCTATCACGATTGGACAAAATTGGTATCCTGACCTGAAATGCTTTTTTTGTTTAATAAAGAGCTGGAGAGACAAAGAGACTCCTGTTACTGAACAAACACTCTATAGCAATGAGTACTATCTATTTTAAAGTCATAGTATGTTACTTATTACTTATTATGTTACTGCACTGTGATTACATAACAAAACAAATATCTATGTGTAGTTGTGTGTGTATATAAATACACACACGTACGCACGCACGCATACACACATACACACCAATCATTTCCCTCTACACCAGCAGTTTTGTTTGCCAAAAACACCCCCATCTACCAAAACAAACTGACAACATCAAAACACAGCAAGAGGGCAGTGTATTTCTTCAGGTAAACACCACCACACGACTCCAGTCTGGCTGATGACTGCTGCTATAGAGGGAAATGATTGATAAACAATGTATTTATTGTTTTGTTTCTAATTAAAAAAAGAAAGAATAATCTCTGCTCTGCTACCGCCTGTGTCAGTTTGACAAAAGGATGAGGTTTTATATTCCGAGAAGCTTCCTAGACTGCTAATATATACAATATATATTCTTTGTGGTTGTAGAATGCTACGTTGATTTCTTGACGGGGGACTTTGATGTGAAGACGTACACTGCTCAGGCCCTCCACCATGCTTTCATCGCTGAGCAGCTGGCAAAGCTGGCACAGGGCATCAGCCAGCTGGACAAGGAGCTACACAGCCAGGTACACCAGTCTAGGGCTGGACAATTCACTGAACATATGTCAAACCAATATATTTCAGGGCCAATACCCGACTTAACCCATTGGGACCTGAAGCCAATTCTACACGTCTCCTAAATCTCAACAGTATTCCGAAAAAACATATGTTTCTATATCAGTGGTGCTCAAACTTTTTCATGTCAAGGACCCCCAAAATTATATGTATTTGGCCGCAGACCCCCATCAAAATATTTTGTTCCAGGAACCCCCGGAAACAAAGATTTGAGTTAAAAATGTTCGCTTTAAAAATATATATATTTCAAAGATTTGCACACATTTTCACAATTTTTCAAAAATAGCAGATCTACAAGCTCATAGCGCGGCACTCGGTGCCGCGCTATGAGCTTGTATATCTGCTATTTTTGAATAGCCCAAAGTGTAAAATAATGTTTTTCAGCTCAAATCTAAAAATGACACAGTTCCAGGTCTTAATGGGTTAATCTTGCTCATGTAGGTTAATTGATTTCTTATATCAATGAATCGACACAAAAACATTCTAATAGATTTTTTTAAATAACCGAGGATAATTAGTCTGGCTAGCCACTTAACCCTGTATAGCCTAATTCTTTGTTGCACAATGGTGGTGTACAAAAATAGCCAATCTACAAGCTTGCACCGTGACCGCTTTGTGAGCTTGTAGATCGTGCTTGTAAATTTCGAAAGTGTTTGTTTGCTTAAACTGTTAACAGCATTTTGTTACTATTTAGCTTTTTCATGATTATGCACTTATAGGACGACTTCACCCATTTTTAATCTTCATATAATTGGTCCTCACTAGTGCTCATGATAAAATGGTACCATTTTTGTCTACTCTGTCTGTGTCTCATAAGAGGGCTGTGGACACTCCAGAAACACGCCTACCAGTGACATCACCATTAGACGTTTTGCTTTCAAACAATATATTTAAAAAAAAAAAATTTTTTTTACGTGAGAACAATGGTTTTAATTATAGCATGCCAACTTTCCAGGAATAGAAAGCCTGCAGTTTCTATTAGCTTGGATTCCCCATCGATGATGTCACTGGTTTGTGAAGTGTCCACACAGCCCTCCTCTGAGACACAGACCGGATAGACAAAAATTACCATTTTATCATGAGCATTAGTGAGGACCAACTATATGAAGATAGGTTGAAAATGTGTGAAGTGGTCTTTTAATGTATTTAATGTAATTGATTTTGAAATTGTACTCATACTGCTGCTCAGGTGGTGGCCAGACATGAAGACTTACTGGCTCAAGCAACTGGGATAGAGTCTCTTGAAGGTAAAGCATGATTCTACCACCATCATAAAGGAGCACATTTTCTTTTTGTGTCCAGTAGTGCCAACGTCGCTGTCAGCACATCTCAGGACTGACCACAAGAGGGAGATAGTGTCTTAAAGTAGAACCACACAAATCAACCAGCATGTCTTGTTAACCACTTCCCCAATGCGTTTTACCCAAGGGCCAAATTATGTCTAGAATACCAAGGGTTTTAGTTTTTTTATGCGCAGATAGTGTTGTTACTGCTCTTTCCATTATTATTATTACTATCATTATCTTACTATTATGGCACCGGCCTATTTGGGAACGATACAAGTCAGGAACGATGCAAATTTGGAATGCATGCCCTACCTGTTTATGCAATACCCATTGTACCTGTTGTACCCGTCTCTCTGTCTGTCTGTCCCTTTTATGCCCATATATGGAGATCTCTGTATCTGCCTGTCTGCCTGTGTCCCTTTATGCCCATATATGGATAGATAGATGTTATGACGGGGCACAGGGGGCAGCACAATTGGCCCACAGGCTGCCTATTGGGAATGCATGAATCGTTGTCTGGGGTCCTGCATGGGTCTGACCTGGCCCCCTTATTTTCCCTCTAGTCTACACCAAATCCCTTCGCTGAAAACAGCTGATCTACAAGCATTGTGAGCTTTTAGATGAGCTAGTTGTGCCAAATGTTTGCCTATTATTTTCACAGAATGTTTGCCTGCTATGACATGCATGCCACACGAAAAAGTGGAGAGTCGTACAGATCCCAAGGAGGAAAAATCCAATGCAAAAACAATTTTGCGGGAGACCGCTGTCTAATGCAAGAGAATCGTTTTAATGCCTGTTATGACGTCCATTATATGCCCATCATAAGCATGCTAGTGTTCAAGGTTCAAAACACAACAAAAACATGTGTTTAAAGATGTTTTTTCCTCCATGATTCTGTTGTTGTGTCTGACAGGGGTCCTACAGATGATGCAGACGAGGATCAGTGCTCTGCAGGGGGCCGTTGACAGGTAACCACGTGTCTTTATAGCCTCAGGCAGAGAGGATGTTGTCGGCTCTTGCATAGTCCTTATCTCAACACATTATGTGGATGTGGCCATTTAAAACAAAACGAAATACGCAAACCCCTTTCTTTCACCGTTTTTCCCATTTCATTTTTTTGCACACAAAATAGAAAGGCTTTGAATGTAATTGTTCAGAGCCTTCCATGACCTGAAGCTTTCCAGAACCTGTGAAGTTCTGTGATTGTTGTTTTGTCCATTATAACCCAAAGGGGAGGTACGTCATTAAAAAAATATGGTAACACTTTACTTAACCCATTAAGGCCCGAGTCCGATTCTTAAAATGTTTTCTAAATCCTAACAGTTTTTTGAAAAAAATATAAAAAATGTTTTTTCACGATTTTTCAAAAATAGCAGATCTACAAGCTCATAGCGCGGCACTCGGTGCCGCGCTATGAGCTTGTAGATCTGCTATTTTTGAATAGCCAATTAAATCTAAAGTGACACAGATGCGTTCCAGGTATCAATGGGTTAAAGGTCGCGTCTATAATACATTATAATGATTTTGCAGTGCATTCTCTATCTATATGTATGTATACAAATGTATAAGGAAAGGGTATGAAATAATCTCTCATGTGTCTCACATGAGGTCTAATTCTGCCATTGACTCTCTCACACAGGTGATTATTTTGAGTGTATGGAGGCATTGAGGTGTCTTCTGATAAACGTTTCAATGCCATGGGTCCTTATTGAAGCTCTCGCACAATCTCTTTGTGTTCTCACACAGGATAAGGACTAAGATTGTTGACCCGTACAACAAAATTGTGGCCAGGACTACCCAACTCGCCAGACTGCAGGTAAACTCCAAGCCCCAACACACAGATCTGAGCCATGCACTACGAAGCAGGATTTTGAGCTTTAGTGAGGTAACTTCAGGGTTAACCCTGGGGTTTTCTGCCTACAGTATAATGGCCAAAATATGGATGCCAGGTTGAAAGTAGTTACATTTATAATAGGATTACATTTTATATAAGGCAACCTTTCTTAAGTGACCATAATGTTGCCCTGAACCCACTGGGCCCGTGTTCTCCAACTTCGAATTGTGATACATGCCATAGAACCTTGGTTCTCAAACTTTTTCATGTCAAGGACCCCCAAATTGACACCTATTGGCCCTGCGGACCCCCATCTGAAAATATATGCCAAGGACCCCCATAAGAGAAGATTCTAGCAGTGATTTTCAACCATTTTAATTTCAAGGACCCCCAGTTTGACATGCATTAGGGCGACTGACCCCCATTTAATGGCATTTCTATCTCTGGGACCCCAATTTATATTGTAAAACCAATGTTCATTTAACTCTGAGAGTGTACAAATGGAACCAAATGGACCCTAACGGGTCCATTTGGTTCCATTTGTACACTCTCAGAGTTACAGACCCATAAGGGTCCATTTGGTTCCTATCCATTTGGTTCCATCATTTAGCTGGGGACCCCCTCGAACCCCCTCAAGTACCCCTTGGGGTCCCCAGACCCCACTTTGAGAACCAATGCCATAGAATACCCATCTGGGTCTGACAATAAGAGCTGCCCGATTGCCCGCCCAATGTTTTGTTTTAATTCTTGATTTTCTTGATTTTCTTGTCTTTCTCTCGCTCTCTCCCTTGCTGTGCGTGCGTGCGTGCGTGCGTGCGTGCGTGCGTGCGTGCGTGCGTGCGTGCGTGCGTGCGTGCGTGTGTGCGTGTCTCGCACATGTATGCAGTGAGCGCCTATGCAGAGCATAATTGGTTTGACCTTGTTTTCCAAAGTGCACTTAAAATGTAGTCTACTATTTGGGGAAGTGTTGCGTGGAGGCAGATAAGTATTGATAGTGTGTCTAAGGATAAAAGCCTTGAATAAAAGCCCCTAATGTTGACTTTGTTACATTCATCCTGCTTTCAGCCAGTGTTTTATGTCTATATGTACTTTGACTTATCTTGTGAGGGCTTTTCAATTATATGATCATTTGGGAATCCATTTGAATCTTCCCAAGACTGTCAGAGCAAAGATGCACGCTCCATATGGGGGGGGGGGGGGGGGGGAGGGGCAAAAGTTGTTTTTGTTGATCCAGCACCCATTTTATTGGACATTGGGATGCACATGTTTATTTGCAGTGATATTATACGCTTATTAATTTATGCCTTCACACAGACTGTGTTTTTTGGCCAGCTGTCCTTCCTGCATTATTTGGCAGCTGCAACGGTGTTGCTTTTAGCATGGCTCATGTGTTTGAATCATTCCTCTTTTGTCTAATGTTATAGCTGGCTCCTCATTTGTGAAATATGCTGCTCTGCTGCCACTTTGCCATTGCTCATATGCCACAAACTTGTCCTTTTTGAGTGGTGCCAACCACTCCTACATTTGACCGTGTGTGTGTCTGTCCGTCCGTCCGTCCGTCCGTCCGTCCGTCCGTATGTTTGAGCACGGCCTCAACAGCTGCAACACAAGGATGCAACCAGTTACACTAATTCAAAGGCACCACTCTCTTCACACTGCGTGTGATTTTTTTATGTGAACATGTACATAGCTACATTGAGGAAATCCTGGGCTGACTAAAGCTCATGGTTTAGAGTTCTCATTTGCCATGACTGTTTATTTTTTTTTTGTCATTTGGATCCCAGAGGCTAGTGTTAAGTGGTCAGTTGGGTGGGCCGCGAATGCTTTCAAGATTTTCAAGTGGGCCTTGGACCGTAAAAAGGTTGAGAAACCATTCTGTTCTGTCTATGACAATATCCAGTGGCTGCTATTCAGGCATAATATTTATTCTCTCCAGTCTTTATCACTGTCTTGTGTGTGTTTTATAGCACCTCGTCTTGTCAGAGGCGACATGTTCCATATAAGAGAATGTTAAGCTGTCACTGTGTTCAATCACTGCCTCAATTAAATACTTGACAACTGTCCTTGAAGCGATGGTGCATATATAATCATGCACACACATGTAACGCACGCACGCACGCACGTGCTCTCACGCAGCGACTTGAGAAACACCTGCTGTACTCTGCATGTGGACAAGTCGTGCACAGTCAGTCGCACGCGTGCATTTGCAACCGAGTAGGAACGTTGCTGGCCCGCTCTCTCTTGTTTGTGCAGCCGCGGGGAAGAATGATTAAATATTGATAAAATGTGGTCTGAAGAAAGGTCACTGTGATTCTGCGACTCGCTCCTGGACTGCTTGGTCTGTTCTGAGGGTTCACACTGTGTGTGTGTGTGTGTGTGCTTATATTACTACTATTACTCGAAATATCCGCACAACTACGCTAGAATCTGAGAATTAGAATATTATGGGGACTGTTTTCCTGGTACTCACAAGAGAAATGGTTGTTTTATGATTAAAAACGAGTTGGGAGTTTAGGCTTACAACTGGGAAAAGATTCAGGTTGGGGTTATTATAAGGATTTGGAATATATAGAATTTAGGTTTAGGAGTTAGTTTTGGATGATTTACACGCCTGTGTCGCTGTGCTGAGCTTGTAGATCGGGTTTTGGGTTACGGTTAAAAATGGTAAAAGAATTTTGAAAAATGGAATGCATGAAATTGCTTTACTAAAATATTTATGTCTTCACAAGTATAGTAATACAGACGTGTGTGTGTGTGTGTGTGTGTGTGTGTGTGTGACTGTGAGAGAGAGAGAGAGAGAGAGAGAGAGAGACAGAGATTGAGCGGGTGTCCCTTCAGCTCTTAGCTGTGCTTGCAGCCTTCCAGCCTGTGCTGGCTCTATGACTCAGCCAGTGCTCTCCTCTACCAGAGTAACCATCGCTCATGCATCCACTTCCTATGTCACTGTGCACAGAGCTAGAAGGATGATGGTCCCTGGCTCTGGAAATCAACAGACCACAGTCTCTCTCTCTCTCTCAATCACTCTCTCTCACACACACACACACACACACACACACACACACACACACACACACACACACACACACACACACACACACACACACACACACACACACACACACACACACACACACACACACACACACACACACACACACACACACACACACACACACACTAAAACTGCAATGATCGATTACTTTCTTAGTGATTCAAAAAGCACTTTTTTTCATAGTTATATTTGTTTATTTTATATATCAATGAACTGACATGAACAATTTCTAATTTATTTATTATAATCAACTAAATCAATTAGTCTGATTATTACCACTTAATCCCCAATTTTTAAGACATTTTGAGAAAAAAATATTCGATTTAGCCCTCCCCAAAATCGATTAATAATCGATTACATTGAATTTGTTAAATTAACTGTTGCACCCCAAACACGAGCAGTGCGCACGCACGCACGCACGCACGCACGCACGCACGCACGCACGCACAGAGCGACTTCATGTTTCCGACTCTCCTGATTGCTTAATGTGAAATGCAAAGGTTATGCACAGGAAAGGTTGTGAATGTTGTGTTGCGCTAAAAGTCGTCTCAGCCTACCCCCCCCCCCCCCCCAGATCCACACTGGACCCATTCCCGCATTTCAGTTGAGATAAAGCACTCCATTTGTCATGTATGGTGCTGGAGATTAGCTTTTTCTCAATCATCATACACACACACACACGCACGCACGCACGCACGTTTCATCATGTAATTGGTTTCATGGAACAACACTTTCACCAGCGACGGGTGGAAAGTAACTTAGTACCTTTACTTAAGTACAATCTTGAATTACTTTTACTTTAATATTTAAAATGTTCTACTCCACTGCATCTCAGAGGCAATTATTGTACTTTTTTACTCCACTACAATTATCTGACATCTTAAGTTGCAAGTTACTTTACAGATTCCGAAAAAAAATCTAAATGATACATGTTCGTCACACGACCCCAGAGATAATGATTAAAAAAAGTCACATTGAGAGACAAATCTCTTTTTTACAAGGGAGACCTTGCCAAGATGGCATCAACATGAAAGTTATCATCATAAAACAATGAAAAAAGAATCCCACAAAGAGAATTTTAAGATTAAATTATGTATATAGTTTTTAAAGCAAACATTTGTAACTGAAATCTTTGCTTCCAGGGGTCCCTGGAACAACATATTTTTTTATTTTTCTCCAAAAACTGTTTGGATTTCGATATTTTTTTTAAAAATCGGCCTCAGATCTTAATGGGTTAAGTGGTTGAAACAGAGTAGCAGTCAGACAACCAACAGCAAATGGAATAGAATCTGCTTCTGAAACAAGGAAAACATCTGAGACCTTTATTTTGAAATCACAAAAAGGCTCAGTTTTCCCTGAATGGCAGAAAAATCTGCCGTCATTATTGGATTTCAAGTAATTCTAAATAATTCTGT
Source organism: Gymnoscopelus microlampas (assembly GCF_963454915.1). NCBI lineage: Eukaryota > Metazoa > Chordata > Actinopteri > Myctophiformes > Myctophidae > Gymnoscopelus > Gymnoscopelus microlampas. The sequence goes on from NC_139960.1 coordinate 4,298,045, forward strand.
TCCGTAATCGTATTACATTAAGCCTTCTACAAGGTTATTTTGTTACAGGGGAGTGGGAGCTGGCACATGTCCTTATCACATCCGTTATGATCCAACTAGCTGAAGCCACTAGAAGTATTTTTAGCTGTAATTAGGCATGACATTCTTAATTTAAAAGAGCCAATTAACATTTTATAATTTAGGTATTTAGCAGACGCTTATCTGTACCCAGCCTGAGCTACCAAGTGCAAGGTCGAGTATTTGACACGGGGACAGTCACTTACCACCAGGCCAGATTGTACTGGTTTTCCATGACCACAATATGTCTGCAACTATCAATTATTTTCTTAGCAGTTATTCTATTGATTACTTTATCAAATCGAGAAGCCAATTTTTTAAAATAATTTGGTAAATCTTGTACCTATGTCAATGAATTGATGCAAAAAAATCGAATAGATTTTCTTTTATAAGCGACTAAATCAATTAGTATGATTAACCACTTAAAACCCATTTTATATTTAGTTGTACAACAGTGTCGCACAAAAAATTGCCAGAATAGCCGATCTACAAGCTCACAACACGGCACATCCCAACGCGTTGTGAGCTTGCAGATCTGCTATTCGAAAATCTATTATTTCATCCACAATGGGAATTAGGTTCAAAGATTTAGTCAGGTCAGGTGCTGAAGGGTGCGGATGGAGTACATCATGGTTTGTGGAGGTACGAACACTGGGTTGCAGCATTGCATCTGGCAGTTTATTAACCCATTAAGACCTGAGGCCGATTCTACAGATGCCTTCTAAATCCTAACAGTTTTCTGAAAAACGTATGTTGCTGTATCAGTGGTGCTCAAACTTTTTCAGGTTGCGGATCTCAAAATATGTTGTACCAGGAAACCCCCGAAGCAAAGATTTGAGTTAAAATATTAAAAATATATATCTATATATATAAAAAACAACAACAACTGTATATTCAAAGATTTGAAGAAATGTTCATGATTTTCCTAAAATAGTAGATACAAGCTCATAGCGCGGCACAAAGTGACGTGCTATGAGCTTGTATATCTGCTTGTATATCTAAAAGCACGTGTAGTAGGCGGCTAATTTGTGCCTGATGGAAAATTACATAATATTAAAATACTACAAACGCACGCATGCCGAGATTTGGTGCTTTTTAAAAGCTATAATAGGCCTATAGATAGATGCCATCCTACTATAATTCTAGTAACCTCTGTCCGTTTGTAGTGGGTCTGTAGTGGTAGGTGAAGCTACCCGGTTCTCCTCAGTGGCTGGACCAATTGCTCTGATTTTGCACACAGCCATTGACCATTACCATCTGAACTTAACCGTGAAGCCCGTTTTTCAATTTCATCAAATCTCAGCTTCTTATTAGCGATTTAGTGTAAAAGAATGTCGCCATGGTTACGGGGCTGCCCAGCTGTGGGATGGCCCCGCGAGCTATGGGACGAACTGCCTCCCGGGTTGCCAGATCATGTGCGCATATCCCCCCACGGATGCGTCGACCGGGTATGGTCTAGTTCATTTAATTCCCACATTATTTCACCCACGGTTTAGCCAATATGAATTAATAATTATATTTGATTGACCCAAATCCACCCAAACTGCGGTTATCCGCGCATCTCTAACCCACACGCACTTGTCAGAGAATTATTGTTATTTTTTACTTGCTAAAACCCTGTCTCATAGGCACAGTGACTTGCACTGTAAGAACAGCAGTGGTGTTCTTGCTTACAGCACCAGTCCTCAAATCCCAGCATGACAGACAGGCACAAATAAAAATAGATGACCTACAAGCTCGGCTGTTTCCCGAAATGTTTGAATTGCGCTTAAAGGGTCTACACCATGAATTTTAACTTTTTCTTCATTTTTGTGTGTTTTTGGTCTCCCCCACCTCTCTTCTGTTCCAAAAAATACCCGACTTCGAGCATGCAGGCTTTCATAGGCTATCTGTGTTTTTTATGTAAATTGGTCTGAAAACAGTCCGTCAGATTTGTTCCCCCTGCCTACGTCACGTCAGGGAACAATTCCTCCCGTTTTTCAGTTACAAAAAAAAAAAAAAAAATCTTAAAAAAAAAGAAAAAAATGTTTTCTTATTTTTTTCATATTTTTTTTAAAACTTTTTCCCCACAGAACCAGGAGATAACATGCATACAAACTGGCTCAATAGCGCCTCGTGCCAAACAGGACAATGTGGTATTGCAGGTGAAAGTGCTTTATAAGCCAGAGAGAAGTTAGTTGGAATGAGTATATCTGAGGCTTGATTTAGGCTCAAACCTTTTGAAAAACGTTTGAGGGACATAAACAATATGATATTAAATATTATTATTATTTTTTAAATTCATGGTGTAGACCCTTTAAGTGGTTAATGGTATTGTATTGGTTTTCATGTAACCGCCCTGTACTACCTGTACCTGTCTCTGTGAACAGAATAATTGCTCACAACATATATGTCTACAACAGTGGTTTTCAACCTGTGGGCAGCGAGGGTACTGCAACTGGGCCCCCCCAAAATAATTGGTCTGCAATGTTCTTCTGTCCGTTCCCCCAGGTGGCGTGCGACCTTCTTCGGAGGATCATTCGTATCTTGTACCTCAGCAAGAGGCTCCAAGGCCAGCTCCAGGGTGGCAGCAGGGAGATCACTAAGGCAGCCCAGAGCCTCAACGAACTGGGTAAGCAGTTACACTCATAGCGCTGACCTCACCCGGGGGATTGATGATGCTCTGGCATGTTTGGTCCTGTTCTTTTTGGTTTATCTTTGGCCAGGCGTTTGGTGCTTTTCTCGAGCTGCAGCCCCACACACGCACACACGCACGCACGCACGCACACACACAGTGGTGGAAAGTAACTAAGTACATTTACTCAAGTACTGTACTTAAGTACAATTTTGAGGTATTTGTACTTTACTTGAGTATTTCCAATTTCCAATACTTTTACTTCTACTCCACTACATCTCAGAGGCAAATATTGTACTTTTACTCCACTACGATTATTGGAAAACTTTAGTTACTACAGTAGTTACTTTTCAGATATAAACTATGATATAATGAAACACACATTAACCACTTTAGCCCTATTCTATACATAGGCTATTTGAAAATAGCAGATCTACAAGCTCACAATGCGTCGCATTCGCGACGCGTTGTGAGCTTGTAGATCGGCTATTTTCAAATATTTAGTACTTTTACTTTTGGTACTTTAAGTACATTTTGATGTCAATACTTTTGTACTTTTACTCAAGTAAATTTTAAATTCTGGACTTTTACTTTTAACAGAGTATTTTTATATTGCAGTATTGGTACTTTTACTTAAGTAAAGAATTTGAGTACTTTTTCCACCACTGACTGCCCCACACACACACACACACACACACACACACACACAGTCTCATGATGACTTCTCCAGAGTACATGAGTCAGAGCAGCTGTTCGCTGCGGGGAGTGAGCGTTCACCTTTTCCCTGACCTTCAGCTCCCCTTCGCGGAGGAGGCCGTAGCGTAGCGGCTATACCTTTTATAACTCAATCATTCCCCACCCGTTGTTTCTCTCCATCGCACAGCGACCATCCTTCAATATTTCCAATCTCACACACGTGCTGTACATACACTCATCCACGCATCCATCACAATATTCATTTGGTGTGTGTGTGTGTGTGTGTGTGTGTGCGTGTGTGAGGGCTACCGCCCGGCCACCCTGTGGAGGACACCGTGACCTTGTGTTGTCAGCACATGGAAAGTGATGGTGATGCACGTTGCCAGATTTTGCGAGAGAATCAAGCAGCCAAGGTCTATGAAAGCAAGCCCGAAAGAAGCAACTAGGTCGCATGATCAGTGATCACGCACGCACGCACGCACGCACGCACGCACGCACGCACGCACGCACGCACGCACGCACGCAAAAGCAGTTTAACAACTTTAACCTGAAATACATCGGCTATTTACAAGATATAATATATAGTAATATAATATTTACAAGCAACTTCGTCGCTTATAATAAGCAGACGTGGCAACACTGCACGGCCCGCCACTGCCAACAGTTATCTATGTGATATAGATAGAGGCCTGGGATATCGCCAGTGTTGCCAAGTGCTGTTATTATAAGCGACTTTGGGCTTGTTTTTCTGTATAGTAAAGTTTATTGGTAGTTGCTGGTTGCGTTTTTTTTGTTAATTGGCTTTCCTTCCTAATGTTGCTTAACCAATAGTTTTCATGTCAAGGACTCTCACCATCTCAAAGTATTTTGTAACAGGGTGGAAGACTTTTTGGGGGAAATAGCCGACCTACAAGATCACAATGTGTGGCATTGCGACGTGTTGCGAGCTCGTAGATTGGTTATTTTCAAATAGTGTATGTACGATATAGTGGTACAACTGGTCGCTTCTTTTGACCTTGTTTTCATAGACCTGACTGCTTGTTTCTCTCGCAAAATCTGGCAACACTGATTATCTCAAGGCATTAAGTGTGGCACAGCCAACAACAAGGGCAAGTGCTTTCAGCAGCGTAGGGCAACTAGTCCGTGACCGCTTCCCATAACACAGACACACAAGGCATGGGGGCAGGTGGAAATTGTGTGTTTCGGTATACAACGCAACCACACACGCATTCACGCACGCACGCACGCACGCACGCACGCAAACACACAAACACACTCGCACAAACAAACTCAGACACATGCCTACACATGACAAACCCACACTCTGTCTTTCTCGCTCTCCTCCACTCCTTCAATGCACACACACAGACGCACACACGCACACGCACACACACACACACACACACACACACACACACACACACACACACACACACACGCACACGCACACGCGCACACACACAGATTCCATTGCCTTCCAAGGGCCTTTGAAAGGGGTCAGGGTCCTTAGAGTTGTCCAGCTCTATCACCTCTCATGCTGTAGGTGATAGGGTGGGATTTCACCTGATGTGCCAGAGGCTCGATAGCCACAATGCCAACTATGATGTCACTGGTAGGAGTAGAGGCATGGTTTGTGTTCAGTAGTCCAGTGGTTCTCAAACCTTTGAATGTCTTTGGGCGCGGACCTCCACTGTTTTGTGCCCAGGGAACCCCATACGATTGTTGTTGAAATATTCAACCTTTTTCCCTTTTTTCAAGGTTTATCTTTGAAAATGTTGCATCTTGAGCTTGTAATGTTTATAGGGTTAAAGTGTTTAATTAAAGTGTCTGATTTTGATATTATATTAATTAATTTTGCTCGGGACGCCCTGGAACCCCCTCAAGGACCCCTGGGGGTCCACCAAACCCCACTTTGAGAACCACTGCAATAGTTTGTGTACATGTTCAGCCACTGTCACAAAACTCTGTCTGAACTGTATGATTTAGAATTGACTCAAGCACATTTTAATTCCAAAGGTTTGAGAGCCATTAGTGACAAGACAGTTTTTCTTTTGCTCATACAGTACCTTACTTTTTGCTTAGAGCTTGAGTACTCAGTTTGTGAACTTCTTGGTCAAATCGTGTACTTTCATCGTTTTTAACGCTATCACATTGAATCCTATAACCCTATAACCCTACGGCCATAGATGGTTATAGACAGTGCAACAAGATTATGTACTGTGATCAGCCTTTCATGGCCTTGTCTGACTATCAACAAAATACATTTTGGGGGCTTTTACTAGATATTGAGTCAGGAATGACAAAATAAGTATATTAATTCATTTAGACCGGGAACGCAGCTGTGTGTCATTTTAAGATTTATTTGGGCTATTCAAAAATAGCAAATCTACAAGCTCATAGATCTATTCTTGTAGATCTGCTATTTTTGAAAAATCATGAAAATGTGTCCAAATCTTTGAATATATGTTTTTAAAGCGAACATTTGTAACTCAAATCTTTGCTTCTGGGGGTCTCTGGAATAATATATTTTGAAATATTTTTGATTTTTTTATATTTGTATATTTCATATATATTTATATTTTTTATGCAACAAAAAAAAAAAAAAAGATTTAGAAAACATTTTTAGACGGCCTCAGGTCTTAATGGGTTAACCCAGAGAGGTTTTGTAATTGCACGCCAATAAATGTAATAGACAAGAGAAAAACATATTCCCCTCTATTCCCCAGTGATACTCTGCCTTCTTAACTCACTGAGTGCCATTAACGTGTTTCACGTGTTTTTACCGCTATGACGCTGGGTGCCATTAACGTGTTTGACGTGTTTTTGAAAAAATAGTAAAACAAAAAAAATGTTTTTTTTTTTGAAAAAAATGTTCAGAACCCAAGATATCATCATCTGAAGATGGGCAGCTCCATCCACTCCTTGTTTAACTTAGAACTGAAAAAGGCTGTATCTCGCTTCCTAAGCACTTTTTGTTATCTGTGAAAAAACACTTTTCAGAATCAATTCAGAAATAATTCTGTTAATCCTGGCACTCAATGAGTTAAAAACCTTATCAAGCTCATATTGACTGACTGCAACCTGCTGGCTGGAATGCCAAAGGTTTGTCTGGCAAACTGAAATCCAAACAGACATGTTCCATGTGACATTTCCAGCGTCGAGTCTGGTCGGGTATTCCTTAATGACAAAATGTAGGTTAGGCCGTCTACTCCTTCCCCCGTCCTTTCTTCAATTGATGGACTCGGATGGAGAGGGCCTCCCTGGGGAGGGAGTTGATTATGGTTAACTCCATTTCACATGTGGGATTTTGTCCAGCCTGTCTGGCCCCATGCATCCTGTGCCTGCGTGTATGTACCCAACATACCCAACTATCGATTAAGTGATTATTCTGTTGATTTATTATGAATCGATTATTTCATTAAATACTCACTTTTTATCAATTAAATTGATCATTTCGAAAAACGTCTTGCACCCCTAGTTGGAAAGCAGATGGATAGTGACACGTGCAGTACGTTTTTTTTAGTTATTTATTACAAAAGAGGACACATACTGTGTTCTATGACCGTACAGGACTTAAGGACGTTTGTCTCAAATTACTACGACAAAAAGAAACCTGACATGCACAACACCTTTTGATACAGCTTTCATCGCTGAATTGTCCCTGACGTCACTCCACAACATCCACAATAAATAGCATTAAATTACCTCCTCCTCGCCATGTCGTTATGAAACCTCTTTGTACACTATGCTGTTTTTAACTAACTGTAATTACTGTAGAAATGACAAGCTCATTCTGTCACAAAAGTGGTTCTTGAATTCCGTACATGTGTAATTCTTGGCAGCTTTTTTTCCACATGTGGTGTTGGCATTTAGAACACTTTCATCCATGACATTTTTACTTCAATAGTCCCCTTTTCTCTGAACTCGACTCAGTCCTTCAAGCAGCAACAATGGCTGTCAATATCCATTATCACACCACATCTGCGGTTTGAGAGGGTGCATCTAGTACCGTATATAGCCTCTGTTTGGACTTGAAAGTTATTTCTTGTAAAATGTTCCTCCAATATTACTTCCTTTATTCCATATATTACAATTTGTTTTACTGCACAATTATTTTATTCCAAACGATATCCTTCAAAGATATTCCTCCTCAGCATTACCAGTACCACATGTTTGCTCTACAATTTGTTTTTAAGTTCCTATTTCATTCCACGTCTTCCGAGGAAAGACATTTCTGTCTGGCCTCTGTATCTTCGAAGGTGACCTTCTTGTTTCTCTTGGGGTCGATCCACGAGTTGTGAATGACCACGTTGTTTGGCGTGGGGTCGGCCTCCACGACGGACACCACCCTCTTCTTCATCTTGCTCTTCAGGACCTTCTGGAACTTCTGCCGCGTGAAGGCGTAGAGCAGCGGGTGGAAGATGGTGGTCCCGTACGCCATCACCAGGAAGCCCAGGCGGAGCCGCACCGTGAAGTCACTGGGGCCCGTGCTGAGGATGACGGTGTTGAGCACCGTTATGGGAGTCCAGCACAGGAGGAACGTGGAGATGATGAGGAGAGACATCCTGAAGACTCGCTTCTGTCTCTCCCGCCTCTCCCGGTGGCGCTTCACGGCTCTCCTCAGAGCGATGATGACGGACACGGACGTCCGCATGCCAAGGGCGGGAGCGGGAGCGCTCCCGGCTCCTCCCCGGACGCCCGTGCTGCTCTGGGACGCGTCCGTCGACTCCACCTGCGTGGCGGCGGTCAAAGAGATGGTCTTCTTATTGCGTGGCTTCTTCTTGGGAGGGTTGTGCTGGAAGCGCGTTCCGATGCGGATGTTAAGCGCCTGGAGGATCTTGTAGTAAGTCACTAGCATAACCACCGCCGTGAAAAAGAATATAGGAATCTGGGCCAGGAGGTGGTAATACAGGCCCAGCTCTGTGTAGTACTCGTTGGTGTGGGTCACCACCATAGTCTGGTTGCCCAGGCTTGAGCCCGAATGGCTGAAAAAGCCCACTTCCATGAACGGGACCAGGAAGCAGAGGAAGGACAGTGCCCAGATGGACCCCAGGAGGGCCACGGCGCGGCCCATAGTCAGCACGCGGTTGGCCGGTCGCACCGAGATGTCGTAGCGGTCCAAGGTGATGGCGAGGACGTTGGCGGCGGTCGCTACACTAGCGAAGGAGACGCAGGCTTCGTGGAAACAGCAGACCATGGCTGTGTCCCCCTCCAAGGGGAGTAGCACCACCACAGCCGTCAGGGGGATACAGGACACGCATATCTGGAGAAAGACAGAAATGGTTTAAGGCACACGCCCTTCTTAACCGAGATGCATCAAACGTTTTAATTTCAAGGATGCCCATAACTCTGAGAGTGTAGAAATGGAACCAAATGGACCTGTATGGATGGACCCATACCTTTTACAGGTCCATTTGGAACCCCCTCAAAGGAACCCTGAGGGTCCCTGGACCCCACTTTGAGAACCATTGCTCTATGGTTTAACCACTTAAACCAGGGGTATTCAACTAGATTAGGCAGGGGGCCACAATTGTAAAATGACTTGGAAGTCAGACTGGCTACAAGACTGTTACAACAAAAAATAACAATGTTCATGGTTAACCGTTTGACCGTTTGTTGTGTTATATAGGTCTGATAGGAGTAGGACACAACAATGGACATATGATGTCCATTATGGTAACTTATTAGGGCCTGCTTCATACTGCGTTCATGCAGTTTGATGTTTGATAGGATAATGTCTGTGGCAGTCCTTTTATAGTGCACAGGCTTTGATTTTGATATTAAGAAAATAGAAAGCAGATATTTCAGTGTGTGTTGCGTATGTACGGGTCCCTGGCATGGAAGCATGTTAGAGGCAGACTGGCAAGGTGAAATGTTTACATTTTGTTTTTTTCTGAGCACCCAGCTGATAAGAGCACAGGCTTTTATGATGTGTTTCATGAACCATTAGTTGAGAGCTCTACCATCTTTCAGCCCAGAACACTATTTAGGATGAAAGAAACATACTGTGTAAAACCTTCAAGTCGATGAATATTGAAAATGGACAAAATCCACTCAAAACTAAAACATACGAGCATGGCTGCAGATGGAGAATTCGTTCTTTGATGTAATGGACAACATCCTCTAAAAATACAGTAGCTACAAATGGATGGAAATGTGATGGACGGACTGCACTCAAAACTCATCTGGTGTACTCTTTTAATTTATTTTGATGTGGCACTGCAATGTAGCGATGTAGCTTTTGTTGTGTTTGTTTTGTTAAATGGCGGCTGGACAGCTACCGTCGCACCAAAAAAGTAATACAAATAATACATATTTTAATTGGAATCTGGAATGGGGCCACAAAAAAGCTCCCCAGGGTCCGAATTTGGCCCACGGGCCGCCTGTTGAATATCGCTGACTTAAACCCTATGTACTTAATTGTACGTCATAAAGCTAAAGTAGATCTACAAGCTCACATTATATCTTGTTTTGAACTATTTTTGCTGAATGTTGGCCTATTTTCTGCAGAATTTTCTCCTATGATGACTGCTAGAGTTCATGTGGTTAAAGGGACACTATCATGATTTTCAAAATTACTTATTTCCATTAGCAGCCATAAAATTGAGGATTATTTGTAGGGTAGGAAGTATTGAAGTGCTGCTGAAAAGTTTATCCCAGTGATGTAAAATCCATTAAAGTGAAAACTACAGCTCCGGACGTCCTGGTTTTGTAGCATTGACCTTGTTCGCTGTTTACAGAAAAAAAGCAATTTGGCCAATGCTTGCTTGTGAAATGCGTCATGGGAATTGTAGAAACATTGACAAAAGCCCAAACAGAGAGACAGGGGAATTTTAAGAGATGTTTTGTTTATAGATATCCAGGAACATTTAACTGAAATGCACATCAACATTGTCATAGATATTAAGTTAGAATAGATATAGAAAATATAGAAAGCTTATAAGCAGCCTTCTTCTGTGTTCATAGCCACATACTTTGCTGTGGGACCTTTTGACACGTATTGCTATGGAAACCATAAACAATGCATTTGTGATGCATTGTTTATCAAACAAACGGCTCCAATGGATTGATAACTTCCATGTTTAATGCAGAGGCACAGGGTTGATATGAATGTATTTCTATGGGTGTAATAGTGTCCATTCAAGTTAAACAAATAGCGCAAATTACACGGGAAGGCAACACATGACATGATGACTATTGCTATGAAGAACTACTGTAGTGTTCTGTGTTTTGTTTCTAAAATAAATATTGAGCAAGGCCATGGAGCAGTGGTGGAAAGTAACTAAGTACATTTACTCAAGTACTGTACTTAAGTACAATTTTGAGGTATTTGTACTTTACTTGAGTATTTCCAATTTCCTATACTTTTACTTCTACTCCACTACATCTCAGAGGCAAATATTGTACTTTTACTCCACTACATTTATTTGAAAACTTTAGTTACTAGTTACTTTTCAGATCTAAATTATGATATTATGAAACATACATTAACCACTTTAGCCCTATTTTATACATAGGCTATTTGAAAATAGCCGATCTACAAGCTCACAACGCGTCGCGATGCGACGCGTTGTGAGCTTGTAGATCTGCTATTTTCAAATATCTAGTACTTGTACTTTAAGTACATTTTGATGCCAATACTCTTGTACTTTTACTCAAGTACATTTTTAATTCTTTATTTTTACTTGTAACAGAGTATTTTTATATTGCAGTATTGGTACTTTTACTTAAGTAAAGAATTTGAGTACTTTTTCCACCATTGCCATGGAGTTAAGCAGTATGTATTTCATTAGGGGAAATTTGTTGCCGGCAGCTAGCGGTTACCTAGGGAATGCTAGCAATCTTATAATGACATTTTGGTGTGGTGGGGTGAGGGGTAGAGTGGTGAAGCACCAATAAAGAAACGGTGCTCCTGACGTCGAACGCAAATTCACATAGTTTGTGTTGAGACTCACTAGCACATCCAGCACGTGCAGGTTCATGGTGACGATGTTTGACACGGAGCTGATGAGGTTCTGTTTCATGCAGTAGAGAACCAGAACCGTGAGGTTGGAGCTCAGGCCCAAAACAATCTCCAGCAACAGGAAACCCGTCATAGAAACCTAAGACACAGGATGACAACAGTTGGTGGTCAGAGCATGTAAAGTAGTGTCACAATCAAATTGTAATCAGTACAGTATAATTGACACTTGTGTTGTGAGAAGGTTTTACACGGTGTTGTGGGAGGTCAGGTGTTGTTCATGGAGTTCTATCAAAGTGTCCAATTAAAATCTCTGTTTTGCTTCATAGCCTTAGTGAGGCATCGTCTAATAATGGCATGGCCTCCATGTCCAATCTTTAGCTCTCCATTGTAAATGTGGGCCGTTTGTGAACAAACTGCGCTGGGTGAAATGGGGATGGCATTGACAAACTGGCTGCATATGGGCATGTCAACTAGTGTCGCAATGGTCAACGTCTCTTCTGCCCAAATGAAAATAGCGATAAATACTTCACCTATAGATAAGTGCAAAAATGCTCCACAAGAACGATGTTTGTATAACTCATAACAAAAAAATAGGTTTTTGCATGCATAGATTGATTATGAACTACGATCTAACTTTCACAATCTTCATCACTTTCATTTTCACTTCACCAGGAATGACCTAGTTGTGCAGACTGGTCATCCTGCTCCCAGAGGTGGTTCTATTTTATGCATATATTCACGCGTAAAGCGGCTTGAGCTGTCCTGCGTTTGACAGAACAGATACTGACTGTGCAGACAGACACTGTTCTAGATTACTTGGCCTTCCTACAGGCGCAAAATAGCTTGATCTGCAAGCTGACGTCTTTTGTTTGTGAGCTTGTAGATTGCCAATTTATTGGCTTCACTTCACATGATGTTTCATGCCAGTGGTTTTTCAACCCTTTTCATATCAAGGTCCATTATTTATTGGGCGTTTGAGCCACCAACCACCGACTGATGAGATTTGGACTCTCAAGACTTGAACCCAAGACTTGGGAATATTTTTGTTATCTTTGGATACGATTTTGTCCACAATTCCATGCTGTATTGATGTTGGTAGTGGTACCATAGGAGAGATAACAGGCAAACGTTGAAAAATAACGATTCTTTAAGTAATGCAGGTGTTTAATAATAATTTAACTCTTGAGAGCGTAAAATGAAACCAAATGGACCCTTACGGGGTCCATTTGGTTTCATTTTACGCTCTCAAGAGTTAAAGATCTATCTAATAAGGGGTCCATTTGGGTTCCAACTCTCCATCATTTAGCTGGGGACCACCTGGAACCCCCTTAAGGACCATTGGTGGTCCCCGGACCACTGGTTGAGAACCACTGTTTTATGCAATGCCTGACTGGCATCACAGAATACAATTACCTCTTTTTATTGACTTTAAATGGGATAGAACTCCATGTTAGCCCCCCCCCCCCCCCCCCAAGATCAGATGTGGGTACAGAGCCACGACCCTACCTGGAAGCTGATGGGGTAGACCGCTTCTGAGGTGCTCATGTCAAGATCAAAGGCAGCCATGTCGAGGACCGACATGTTGGTCATAGTGAATCCTGTGGTCATTATCCTGAAGGATAGGAACAGACAGCCATTGGTGGAAAGAGTACTCACATTCTTTACTTAAGTAAAAGTAAAGTACCAATACTGCAATATAAAAATACTCTGTTACAAGTAAAAGTCCAGAATTAAAAATGTACTTGAGTAAAAGTACAAAAGTATTGGCATCAAAATGTACTTAAAGTACCAAAAGTAAAAGTACTAAATATTTGAAAATAGCCGATCTACAAGCTCACAACGCGTCGCGATGCGACGCGTTGTGAGCTTGTAGATCTGCTATTTTCAAATGGCCTAGGTATAAAATAGGGCTAAAGTGGTTAATGTATGTTTCATTATATCATAGTTTATATCTGAAAAGTAACTAGTAACTAAAGTTTTCAAATAATTGTAGTGGAGTAAAAGTGCAATATTTGCCTCTGAGATGTAGTGGAGTAGAAGTAAAAGTATTGGAAATTGTAAATACTCAAGTAAAGTACAAATACCTCAAAATTGTACTTAAGTACAGTACTTGAGTAAATGTACTTAGTTACTTTCCACCACTGCAGACAGCCATTTGCACGAGTGCAGCAAAAACATGTTTGTTTAAGTGAGTGCTGCTGTGATATATATATATATATATATATATATATATATATATATATGTATATATATATATATATATATATATATATATATATAATTATTTTCCCTAAGATACTTTGTCTCTAGAAGCCATAGTAACAACACAACAATACCAAGACCTTGTGATGAGTAGTTTCTCATTGAATGTTATTTCAATTCCATTACCTTTAGAACTTTAAATGTGTCCATGATAAACAATATGATTTGGTGTGGTGTTGGTGTGGTTGCTACAGTTCTGCTGTTCTGTTGCATAGTGCATACTTCATATTTTCTTTCCGCCTACATTTTGGAGCGCATCTCCTCCCACGTCTTTTAAAGCTGGACATGAAATTCCGAGTTTATTTGCATCTCGGCTCAATTTGAAGAGTTTGAACTAATATTGCCTGTGTTTGCGTGTGTGAAACCGGTAAGGCCACTAACCCTCCCTGCTGTCAGGTGAAAAGAAGCGGCTCCCAATTCCAGGTGTAAAAGTTTCAGAGCAGTAGAAGGAACATGGTAGTCTGCCTGTTTTTTGTCCTTATTTTTCTTATGTCGCAAACCATGCTTCCAGGACTACCACACTTGGACGTTTTGGTCATTTCATTGGCTGACCAAAATAAATGTTGGAAGTCAAAACCCGGTAACAGGATAACCAAGAACCGTCAGGTCTCTTTCGATCCCTATTTCACCTATTTCAACAAAAAAAAGAAAAAAAATCTTTCTGATGAATTTCTCTATCACTTGAAAACAAGGCAGGCGTGAGCCCGCCAAGCGGTGCCATGACCACGCTGTCGACTCGATACCGTCCGAGTTGCGTACAGATAGGGTGGGAACCGGTTATGATCCAGTGATGTTGGAACACTAGGTGTCCGGTGTCTCTGACGCGTGCTTTCCAATCACACCGCACTCTATCTATCCAAAGTTTTTTTTAAACGGTAAATAAACGAGTGGAATGAAAATATGTACAGTTACAGCAAACAGTTAAACTAAACTTCTATTCATAGGAAAATCATCCAGAAGAGAAAGGGGGGAAATAACTGTTAAAAGCAGCAGCAAACAGAATGGTGTTTTAAAAGGCGATCTAATATAACTAGCTAATATTATGAAAAAAATATAATAATTGCTTTGTAATCGCCATAGATAGATAGCCGGGCAGCAAACAGAATGGTGTTTTAAAAGGCACTTCGGATAGAGTGTGGTGTGATTTGAAAGCATGCGTCTCTGACACAAAATGATCGTAAAGGAACACACCGCCCATATGTCCTGACGCCTGGGGACTGATAATGCTACATTGTCCATGTTGAAATGATAGAACAACCGATCAGTGTTTGCACCGCTGTGTAGCCAGAGCCGTTGGGCCTGTGTGTCATGTGAACCACCTATACCCTATATCATGGTTGTGCGGAGTCCCTCAGGGCGCTATGCTAGTGTCTTTTCTTTTTCCGCTCCACATTCAATATCTCCACAGAAAATAGCTGCTCTTTTCAAGCTTGTATATCTGCTATTTTCTGCAAATATGGATCTGGGGGCTTAAGGGGTTAAGTGTGTGCAGTCACCATTTAAACTAGCCGAAACACATTCCACGGTCATGACATGGCTGAAAAACACCAACACGTTTAACTGTGATTCAAACTTAATCGGATCATTTTTATTTGTCCGTTGCAAATGACTCAACGGCAGACAAACGAATGACGACAAAGCATGAGGGATTCGAACACGTGGACAACTATAAACTGTTGCAGAGTTTATCTGACTTCTCAGGTGGACAGCAGAGTGGCCATAAATCTATTGAAATTGTCCGCATCTAGAAATGTTGATATGAAATGTAATTCTTTTCTGCTTTTGAATATATAAAAAGATTTAAACTAGCCATTGTGAATGTGAAATTAATCTATATTGGTCTACCATTATTGTACCACAGGTTTTGAAGTGCGGTTACAAAAAAAGGTGCAGTTTGGTATCATAGTTTCAATATTTAATATATTTTACTGTAGTGTCTACAACTGTTGAAGCAACCACACCTCAAGTGTATTGATATTATTCAACTTGTCATACTAGTATTGTTATTGGTGTCTGTCAAAATGATTGGTCGAGTTGTAGCCTGGCTATCTAGTCTCTCAACAACTCACCCCTCCCTCGTAACAGTGTCGCCTCCAGCTCAGCGGGACTTGAGTTAGCCATGAGGGACGTCATCTTAGCATCCCACCATAGTGTAACTGTCAGACCGTCGGTTAATCCACGCGACGTTGCATCGTTCAGTTGACGCGTAAATGTTTGACGGAAGTTCAAAAGCCGTCAGTGAGTTGCATAATCTAAATGACAGGATTCTTTCTCCATCGTAGTTTACCCCAGTGAGAGGGAAAAGGTCTGTTTGTGAATGGTTCGCTCGCAGAAATCAATGTGCTCCCGTCCCCTCTTTACGGGGGTGTGCATCACCACATTAGCGTGGTGCAGTTAGATCAATGCTGGTCTTTCATTCACTGTTCTTTCTCGTTGTTGTCCTTTGTGTCTGGACTGGTGCCTCTGTTGTCATGTTCCCATTAAAATGGTACCAGGGCCAGAACAATCCTCCTCTCACCACTCTAGGAATGAGTGTTGAATCTCATCTTTCAGAGTAGTATCCTTATTTTTCCCCAGTCTGATAAAGGTCCAGTCATGGTCCATGGTACCCGGTCAGGACTCCTCGGGTGTTTGTATGTGTCTGGGTGTGTGAATGGGGAAGGAGAGATGGACAGACACACAGAGAGAGAATTAAAGCGAGGCTGTAAGGTCGATGTGCTGTTCCACCTTCAACCCATGCGACCCGTGTGACTCCACTCAACGCTGACCCGGGATGACCGGAAGCAAAGGTCAGAGAGCTGTGTTGAAGGTCGTACAGGGCACGTTGGACATGGAGGTGATTTCCTCTGCTCTGACCAGAGGGAAGACGATTAATTCACGCAGAGAATGACATCATTGGTGCCAAGCCTCCTGGTCTCCCTCGCATATTTTTTTTTACGCCATTCGTCCTGGAGAACAAAAGGACAGAGATAGAGATTTTAACCCATTAAGACCTGGAACTGTGTCATTTTTAGATTTGAGCTAAAAAAACATTATTTTACACTTTGGGCTATTCAAAAATAGCAGATATACAAGCTCGTAGCGCGGCACCGAGTGCCGCGCTACGAGCTTGTAGATCTGCTATTTTTGAAAATTTGTGAAAATGTGTGCAAATCTTTGAACATATATATTTTTCAAGCGAACATTTTTAACTCAAATCTTTGCTTCTGGGGGTCCCTGGAACAAAATATTTTGATGGGGGTCCGCGGCCAAATACATACAATTCTGGGGGTCCTTGACATGAAAAAGATTGAGCACCACTGATATAGAAACATACGTTTTTGAGAATACTGTTGAGATTTAGGAGACATGTAGAATCGGCTTCAGGTCTCCCTGCTTGTTAAATGTGCCTTTCCAAAATCAAAACATGTCCAATTGTCAACTGCTCATTTGTACTGTCTTGGATTTGGTGCTTTCTGTCCTAATTGGACACGTAGGTGTCCGTGTCCGTATGTACACACAAGCTCACTGTTTGTATGTGCTCACACACTCGAACGTGTACGCATGTGCGTTCGGTATGTTTTTGTTTTTGCTGTGCTTTTCTTTGCTGGTCTCCGTCATGTGTCTGTTTAGCAAATTACCCCTGAAGGCTGCTAACTGGCCCTTTTGTGAGTCGCCTCAGCAGCATGACATCATGTGACGATCCCTTTTCCCTAGATAGAGCTTAATAGTACACCTTCACTCATGTGACTACGCTCATAGTTCTCCAAAGGACGTGTATGTGTGTGTGTGTGTGTTTGTGGAAGTGGGGTTTCTACACAATTCAAATTCTGAAAAACTCATGGCATGATTGGGTTTCCATTTCCAACCCGTGAGGGAAATACTGTATGTTTTTTTTTTTTACACTTTATTACATTTTCGTGTTTGTCACTGCAGTGTGACCCAGTGGTGTTTATACTCGGGACGAATCGAAGACTTTGAAGGGGACTGAACTCAGTGGTTTTGCACAATAAAGTAAACTGTAGCACTTGTGAACCACATGAACACGAGCTATTCTGGGCATGTCATATTAGGTGAACATTCGGCGAAAACAGATGGATCTACAAGCTCGCGAAGTTATGACCTTGTAGATGGGTTGTTTTTGGTGAAGAGATATCGTGTTACAGAGAGGGATGCTCTTGTGACAAGGTTAGTGAGTGAAGGTTATCACTCAACAAACACAAAACGGTTGCATCAGTTGAGTCAAAAGGTGAATTTTACCTCTGCTTTTGGTGGAAGCGTTTCCCCAAGAAAGATTAATGTTTTTTTAAATCATTGTCAATTCATTTGATTTCATTTTGGGTTAGTTAAAATCCGGCTCCTTGATGTATTTTGAATTCCTATAAATCTGTACAGATGGTATGTAAATGCTACGACTGTGGATAGTAACATTTCCTAACGGTGTCTCAACACCACATTGCAAGAGTGTCTTGTTGAGAGATTAATGTCAAGAGCTCTCAGCCCAAGTAGATTTATGCAGTGTTAATTGTGTGCCAAATCAGCTCGATAAAGTGCCACAGATCCTGATGTCTTAAGTGTCTACGCGCGAGAAGTTCATCTATTCCTGTGCTGTTTTGTTTGGCTCGTCACTGCAGAATACAAGAGAATAACTAATCCTATTGTCGCCTCACAGTGCCATTTCAGTCAAGTGGGCTTCGTTTACGGCTGCAGAGGTCATTGTAGCTCTCATTGTCACTTGAACAGCAACTAATTTCGCTTCATTATTGTTATCCCTGCTTGTTAAATGGGCTTCATAGGAGCAAATATCAAGTGTCAGTGTGCCTGCCTGCGCTGTGGCTATATCTGTCTTTGGTCTGTCTGAAACTAAATGCATCCATCGACCGTGTGCGTTGGCCTTGCACACACACTAGTCTACAAACACACAGATGCACATCGGCTCGATACTGGCTGATAACGTGGTTAGTATCGTATTGTTCCGCGCGGCGCGGGCTTACCTCGCAGAAACAAAGACCAAGCGCTCGGCCGTCCGTCCGGCGACCGCTGCAGCTTTCCCCCGTTTTTTTAATCCTCAGAAGCAGCGCTAAGGGTAGCGACTGCCGTAGCGGATCCCTCCTCCCTCCTTCCTCCTCCTCCTCCCTCCTCCTCAGGTGAAACGCCAGAGGTGCCCTCCGCCTATACAGATGAGGACACACAGTCTAA